>NC_068282.1:37269639-37401477 GCF_025860055.1 Xyrauchen texanus | reverse complement strand
GCAGGTATCATCAACAATCACCACAAGGAAACGCTTTTTGACCAGAAAACTAAATTTTGAGTAGCCTGTAGCTCTCTAAGGGCTTAATGTGGGCCACACTTGGTATGTGGGTTCCTGTTGGCCTGTAGTATCAAAGTACCAAATTAGAAAATTTTTGACCAGAAAATGGGAATTTTGGCTTGTCCTGTAGTGCTCCCTAGTGGCTTAATGTCGGTCATTCTTGGTTTGTGGATTCCTGTTGGCCTGTACTATTCATTGTACCAAATTAGAACATTTTTGACCAGAAAATGGGAATTTTGGCTTGTCCTGTAGTGCCCCTAGTGGCTGAATGTCGGTCATTCTTGGTTTGTGGATTCCTGTTGGCCTGTACTATTAATTTACCAAATTAGAACATTTTTGACCAGAAAATGGGAATTTCTGGCATGGCCATTCTTTGCACAGTACTTCAGAGTGATGTCATCTTTAAGCATGTTAGGTTTGAAAACCATCAGTCAAAATTACATTTGATTTATTGACACGTATATATTGTTAAAATTTGGACATTTACATAAACACTCCTTTCAGCCATTTTGTATCATGATTCATTTTTCCTAAGTAACGCTTTCAAGGATGTCCATTCTACACATGTGTACCAAATTTCAAGTCAATTGGAGCTACGGTTCAGGAGAAGAAGAGTTTTGTAGGTTTTCGAAATTTTCAACGCACGGGAAAATCCATCATGGCGGAAGTTATGGGTTCTTGAGGCTTTTTGTTCCCCATGAGGAATGAGGCATGTACACCAAATTTCAGAAGATTTGGACAAATGGCATGGAAATTGTATCACTTTGAATTTTGTTTTTTGGGCGTGGCCTGTAGCGCCACCTATGGGCTAATGTGGGCCATTCTTGGTTTGGGGGTACCGCTGGCATGGAGTATCAATGTGCCAATTTAGAAAACTTTTGACCAGTGACTTTTGAGCTATTGGGGCTCAAGGAGAAGAATAATAATAATAATAATAAATATAGCTGCAAGCAGCAATGCGGATTCCTCCTCAAAATGGCAAATCATTTAAAATTGATCAGTAGATGGTTGGGGATAAACCCTCCCAATTAAGGAATTCAAAAAACATGTCTTTGTCTGAATCCTAAACTAAACATTTTCAATGTACAGGAAAATCCATACCGACCTTATGGATCCTTGAGGCTTTTTTGTTCCCAATGAGAAATGAGGCATGTACACCAAGTTTCAGAAGAATTGGACAAATGGCATGGAAATGGTATCACTTTGAAAATATTTTTTGGGGCGTGGCCTGTAGCACCACCTATGGCCTAATGTGGGCCATTCTTGGTTTGTGGGTTCCTGTTGGCCTGTAGTATCAATGTACAAAATTAGAAAATATTTGACCAGAAAATGGGAATTTTGGAGTGGCCTGTAGCTCCCTAGGGGCTTAATGTGGGCCATTCTTGGTTTGTGGGTTCCTTTTGGCCTGTAGAATCAATGTACCAAATTAGAAAATGTTTGACCAGAAAATGGGACTTTTGGGAATTACCTGTAGCTTCCTAATGGCTTAATGTTGGCCATTCTTGGTTTGTGGGTTCCTGTTGGCCTGTAGTACCATTGTACCAAATTAGAACATTTTAGACCAGAAAATGGGAATTTCGGCATGGCCTGTAGCTCTCCTAGGGGTGAATGTTGGCCATTCTTGGTTTGTGGGTTCCTGTTGGCCTGTAGTATCAATGTACCAAATTAGAACATTTTTGACCAGAAAACGGAATTTTGGCGTGGCCTTTAGCTCTCTAGTGGCTTAATGTCGGCCATTCTTGGTTTGTGGGTTCCTGTTGGCCTGTAGTACCATTGTACCAAATTAGAACATTTTAGACCAGAAAATGGGAATTTCGGCATGGCCTGTAGGCTCCTAGGGGCTTAATGTTGGCCATTCTTTATGCAGTACTTCAGAGTGATGTCATCTTGAAGCATGTTAGGTTTGAAAACCATCAGTCAAAATTACATTTGATTTATTGACACGTATATATTGTTAAAATTTGGACATTTACATAAACACTCTTTCAGCCATTTTGTATCAGATTCATTTTTCCTAAGTAACGCTTTCAAAGACTTCAATTCTACACATGTGTACCAAATTTCAAGTCAATTGGAGCTACGGTTCAGGAGAAGAAGAGTTTTGTAGGTTTTCGCAAATTTTCAACGCACGGAAAAATCCATCATGGCGGAAGTTATGGGTTCTTGAGGCTTTTTGTTCCCCATGAGAAATGAGGCATGTACACCAAGTTTCAGGAGATTTGGACAAATGGCGTGGAAATGGTATCACTTTGAAAATATTTTTTTGGGCGTGGCCTGTAGCGCCACCTATGGGCTAATGTTGACCATTCTTGGTTTGGGGGTACCCGCTGGCATGGACTATCAATGTGCCAATTTAGAAAACTTTTGACCAGTGACTTTTTGAGCTATTTGGGCTCAAGGAGAAGAATAATAATAATAATAATAAATATAGCTGCAAAGCAGCAATGCGGATTCCTCCTCAAAATGGCAAATCATTTAAAATTGATCAGTAGATGGTTGGGGATAAACCCTCCCAATTAAGGAATTCAAAAAACATGTCTTTGTCTGAATCCTAAACTAAACATTTTCAATGTACAGGAAAATCCATACCGACCTTATGGATCCTTGAGGCTTTTTTGTTCCCAATGAGAAATGAGGCATGTACACCAAGTTTCAGAAGAATTGGACAAATGGCATGGAAATGGTATCACTTTGAAAATATTTTTTGGGGCGTGGCCTGTAGCACCACCTATGGTCGAATGTGGGCCATTCTTGGTTTGTGGGTTCCTGTTGGCCTGTAGTATCAATGTACAAAATTAGAAAATATTTGACCAGAAAATGGGAATTTTGGAGTGGCCTGTAGCTCCCTAGGGGCTTAATGTGGGCCATTCTTGGTTTGTGGGTTCCTTTTGGCCTGTAGAATCAATGTACCAAATTAGAAAATGTTTGACCAGAAAATGGGACTTTTGGGAATTACCTGTAGCCTCCTAATGGCTTAATGTTGGCCATTCTTGGTTTGTGGGTTCCTGTTGGCCTGTAGTACCATTGTACCAAATTAGAACATTTTAGACCAGAAAATGGGAATTTCGGCATGGCCTGTAGCTCCCTAGGGGTGAATGTTGGCCATTCTTGGTTTGTGGGTTCCTGTTGGCCTGTAGTATCAATGTACCAAATTAGAACATTTTTGACCAGAAAACGGAATTTTGGCGTGGCCTTTAGCTCTCTAGTGGCTTAATGTCGGCCATTCTTGGTTTGTGGGTTCCTGTTGGCCTGTAGTACCATTGTACCAAATTAGAACATTTTAGACCAGAAAATGGGAATTTCGGCATGGCCTGTAGCTCCCTAGGGCTTAATGTTGGCCATTCTTTGCAGCAGTACTTCAGAGTGATGTCATCTTGAAGCATGTTAGGTTTGAAAACCATCAGTCAAAATTACATTTGATTTATTGACACGTATATATTGTTAAAATTTGGACATTTACATAAACACGCTCTTTCAGCCATTTTGTATCAGTATTCATTTTTCCTAAGTAACGCTTTCAAAGACTTCAATTCTACACATGTGTACCAAATTTCAAGTCAATTGGAGCTACGGTTCAGGAGAAGAAGAGTTTTGTAGGTTTTCGCAAATTTTCAACGCACGGAAAAATCCATCATGGCGGAAGTTATGGGTTCTTGAGGCTTTTTGTTCCCCATGAGAAATGAGGCATGTACACCAAGTTTCAGGAGATTTGGACAAATGGCGTGGAAATGGTATCACTTTGAAAATATTTTTTTGGGCGTGGCCTGTAGCGCCACCTATGGGCGTAATGTTGACCATTCTTGGTTTGGGGGTACCGTTGGCATGGACTATCAATGTGCCAATTTAGAAAACTTTTGACCAGTGACTTTTTGAGCTATTTGGGCTCAAGGAGAAGAATAATAATAATAATAATAAATATAGCTGCAAGCAGCAATGCGGATTCCTCCTCAAAATGGCAAATCATTTAAAATTGATCAGTAGAGGGTTGGGGTTAAACCCTCTCAATGGATGAATCCAAAAACCATGTATTTCTGTCTGAATCCTAAACTAAACATTTTCAGTGTACAGGAAAATCCATCAATACAGACCTTATGGATCCTTGAGGCTTTTTGTTCCCAATGAGAAATGAGGCATGTACACCAAGTTTCAGAAGAATTCGCTAAATGGCGTGGAAATGGTATCACTTTGAAAATATTTTTTGGGATGTGGCCTGTAGCACCACCTATGGGCAAATGTGGGCCATTCTTGGTTTGTGGGTTCCTGTTGGCCTGTAGTATCAATGTACAAAATTAGAAAATATTTGACCAGAAAATGGGAATTTTGGAGTGGCCTGTAGTGCTCCCTAGGGCTTAATGTGGGCCATTCTTGGTTTGTGGGTTCCTGTCGGCCTATAGAATCAATGTACCAAATTAGAAAATGTTTGACCAGAAAATGGGAATTTTGGCGTGGCCTTTAAGCTCTCTAAGGGCTTAATGTGGGCCATACTTGGTTTGTGGGTTCCTGTTGGCCTGTAGTATCAATGTACCAAATTAGAACATTTTTGACCAGAAAATGGGAATTTCTAGCGTGGCCTGTAGCTCCCTAAGGGCTTAATGTTGGCCATTCTTTATGCTAGTATTTCAGAGTGATGTCATCTTGAAGCATGTTAGGTTTGAAAACCATCAGTCAAAATTACATTTGATTTATTGACACGTATATATTGTTAAAATTTGGACATTTACATAAACACGCCCTTTCAGCCATTTTGTATCGTATTCATTTTTCCTAAGTAACGCTTTCAAGGATGTCCATTCTACACATGTGTACCAAATTTCAAGTCAATTGGAGCTACGGTTCAGGAGAAGAAGAGTTTTGTAGGTTTTCGCAAATTTTCAACGTACGGGAAAATCCATCATGGCGGAAGTTATGGGTTCTTGAGGCTTTTTGTTCCCCATGAGGAATGAGGCATGTACACCAAATTTCAGAAGATTTGGACAAATGGCGTGGAAATTGTATCACTTTGAATTTTGTTTTTTGGGCGTGGCCTGTAGCGCCACCTATGGGCTGAATGTGGGCCATTCTTGGTTTGGGGGTACCCGCTGGCATGGAGTATCAATGTGCCAATTTAGAAAATTTTTGACCAGTGACTTTTTGAGCTATTGGGGCTCAAGGAGAAGAAGAATAATATATAATAATAATAATAATAATAATAATAATAATAATAATAATAAAACCATCAATTACAATAGATTCCTCCTACGGAGGAATCTAATAATAATAATAAAACCATCAATTACAATAGATTCCTCCTACGGAGGAATCTAATAATAATAATAATAATAATAATAATAATAATAAAACCATCAATTACAATAGATTCCTCCTACGGAGGAATCTAATAATAAAACCATCAAATACAATAGATTCCTCCTCACGGAGGAATCTAATAATAATAATAAAACCATCAATTACAATAGATTCCCTCCTCACGGAGGAATCTAATAATAATAATAATAAAACCGATCAAATACAATAGATTCCTCCCTACGGAGGAATCTAATAATAAAACCATCAATTACAATAGATTCCTCCCTACGGAGGAATCTAATAAAACCATCAAATACAATAGATTCCTCCTTACGGAGGAATCTAATAATAAAACCATCAAATACAATAGATTCCTCCTTACGGAGGAATCTAATAAAACCATCAAATACAATAGATTCCTCCTACGGAGGAATCTAATAATAATAATAATAATAAAACCATCAATTACAATAGATTCCTCCTACGGAGGAATCTAATAATAATAAAACCATCAATTACAATAGATTCCTCCTACGAGGAATCTAATAATAATAAAACCGACAAATACAATAGATTCCTCCTTACGGAGGAATCTAATAAAACCATCAATTACAATAGATTCCCTCCTACGGAGGAATCTAATAATAATAATAATAATAATAAAACCATCAATTACAATAGATTCCCTCCTACGGAGGAATCTAATAATAATAATAAAACCATCAATTACAATAGATTCCCTCCTACGGAGGAATCTAATAATAATAAAACCATCAATTACAATAGATTCCCTCCTACGGAGGAATCTAATAAAACCGACAAATACAATAGATTCCCTCCTTACGGAGGAATCTAATAATAATAATAATAATAATAAAACCGTCTAATACAATAGATTCCCTCCTTACGGAGGAATCTAATAAGAAAACCGTCAAATACAATAGATTCCCTCCTACGGAAGAATCTAATAATAAAACCGTCAAATACAGTAGATTCCCTCCTTACGGAGGAATCTAATAATAATAATAATAAAACCGTCAAAAACAATAGATTCCCTCCTTACGGAGGAATCTAATAATATTACTGACAAATACAATAGATTCCCTCCTACGGAGGAATCTAATAATAATAATAATAAATATAGCTGCAAGCAGCAATGCGGATTCCTCCTCAAAATGGCAAATCATTTAAAATTGATCAGTAGATGGTTGGGGATAAACCCTCCCAATTAAGGAATTCAAAAAAACATGTCTTTGTCTGAATCCTAAACGAAACATTTTCAATGTACAGGAAAATCCATACCGGACCTTATGGATCCTTGAGGCTTTTTGTTCCCAATGAGAAATGAGGCATGTACACCAAGTTTCAGAAGAATTGGACAAATGGCGTGGAAATGGTATCACTTTGAAAATATTTTTTTGGGGCGTGGCCTGTAGCACCACCTATGGTCGAATGTGGGCCATTCTTGGTTTGTGGGTTCCTGTTGGCCTGTAGTATCAATGTACAAAATTAGAAAATATTTGACCAGAAAATGGGAATTTTGGAGTGGCCTGTAGCGCCCCTAGGGGCTGAATGTGGGCCATTCTTGGTTTGTGGGTTCCTTTTGGCCTGTAGAATCAATGTACCAAATTAGAAAATGTTTGACCAGAAAATGGGACTTTTGGGAATTACCTGTAGCGCCCCTAATGGCTGAATGTTGGCCATTCTTGGTTTGTGGGTTCCTGTTGGCCTGTAGTACCATTGTACCAAATTAGAACATTTTAGACCAGAAAATGGGAATTTCGGCATGGCCTGTAGCGCCCCTAGGGGTGAATGTTGGCCATTCTTGGTTTGTGGGTTCCTGTTGGCCTGTAGTATCAACGTACCAAATTAGAACATTTTTGACCAGAAAACGGGAATTTTGGCGTGGCCTTTAGCCTCCTAGTGGCTTAATGTCGGCCATTCTTGGTTTGTGGGTTCCTGTTGGCCTGTAGTACCATTGTACCAAATTAGAACATTTTAGACCAGAAAATGGGAATTTCGGCATGGCCTGTAAGCTCCCTAGGGCTGAATGTTGGCCATTCTTTGCTAGTACTTCAGAGTGATGTCATCTTGAAGCATGTTAGGTTTGAAAACCATCAGTCAAAATTACATTTGATTTATTGACACGTATATATTGTTAAAATTTGGACATTTACATAAACACGCCCCTTTCAGCCATTTTGTATCGTATTCATTTTTCCTAAGTAACGTTTTCAAAGACTTCAATTCTACACATGTGTACCAAATTTCAAGTCAATTGGAGCTACGGTTCAGGAGAAGAAGAGTTTTGTAGGTTTTCGCAAATTTTCAACGTACGGAAAAATCCATCATGGCGGAAGTTATGGGTTCTTGAGGCTTTTTTGTTCCCCATGAGAAATGAGGCATGTACACCAAGTTTCAGGAGATTTGGACAAATGGCGTGGAAATGGTATCACTTTGAAAATATTTTTTTGGCGTGGCCTGTAGCGCCACCTATGGGCTGAATGTGGGCCATTCTTGGTTTGGGGGTACCCGTTGGCATGGAGTATCAATGTGCCAATTTAGAAAATTTTTGACCAGTGACTTTTTGAGCTATTGGGGCTCAAGGAGAAGAAGAATAATATATAATAATAATAATAATAATAATAATAATAATAATAATAATAAAACCATCAATTACAATAGATTCCCTCCTACGGAGGAATCTAATAAAACAGATCAAATACAATAGATTCCCTCCTATCGGAGGAATCTAATAATAATAATAATAATGTCAATTACAATAGATTCCCTCCTTACGGAGGAATCTAATAAAACCATCAATAACAATAGTTTTCCTCCTACCGGAGGAATCAAATAATAATAATAATAATAATAAAACTGCGAATAACGTCTAGGTTACGGATGTAACCTCCGTTCCCTGATGGAGGGAACGAGTTGTGTCAAAGAAGCGACAATATGGGTCTCTCTTGAGCGCTTTTTGCGTCTCTGATATATGAGAAAAAGACAATGAGAAGCCGACAATGAGGTTCGGCCGCAACAGTGGCTCGGTTCAGCGACGTGGCCGGGAGGATGCAACATCTCGTTCCCTCCATCAGTAAACGGAAACCATAGCCTCGACATTCCCCATCTGTCGCTCACTTCGACGTTGTGTTGAAGAAGCGACACTAGGGGTCCAATTTAAATCACGCCATGCGTTGAGCCGTGTACGTGTACTGCTGACACAGGAGCGGGCAGGTATTTTACGTGCCAAAGCGACCGGCTGTGCCAGACTGCACTTACCCTTCCCCAACGGCCCATAAAGTCGTCTTCTGAACAAGGTGACATGCCAAGCATGGGAGCAGGCCGTGCCTTTTCTCTCTCTTTATTTCTCGCAAAGAGTTAAAGCGGCTAGGGCCATCTTAATGCTATCATATGCATCGGGGAAGGCGTCTTACGCACCGATGCCCGCTATGCTTTCCCGGGCCGCCGTGAGCACGAGGCTGGACTGGTAACCTCCGTCCCAGAAGACGGCCCTCCTGTTCGCGTTAATCATGAGGGTTGGGGACCTACATGCATTCTCTGTCAGCGATACCTGCCTAGAGTTCAGTCTCACGTTATCCTGAGGCTGCTTGCACACAGCGCCCTTCACCAAGTTGATCCAGTGCACCTTCTATCCCAGGTTAGGCACTAAGCGTCGCTCCCTGGATGTTCTCCTCCCTAGCCTTCTGGCCGGCGAATTCAGTGGAGCAATTCACAGCCAGACCCACTACGAGTCACAGGTGCTCTGTACTGGGGTCGGGCTCCACGGGCTTAGTTCCCATTTCAGGCAAACTCCCTGTGATGTATTTCTCCCGGTACGGTCCCCCTGTTGGCTGACCCCCGTTTCCCTTTGGCAGCCCCACTGCCCTGGTCGCCGTGCTTGTAGAGTCCCCCCTCATTAGGCTGGACCTACCACTGTGCCAACGTATGGCTTCACAACCCTCGTGGTGTATTTGCCACATGTTACCTCCCCCTAGACTGGGCAGGATGTGGCCTCCTTAAGGTCTTTCCCAGTCCTAAAGACTAGGACCGGGAAAGACTGCCTTCCCCGACGCATTTCATAGCATAAAGATAGCCCCACCGATTCCCGTCCTATGTGAGAGAAATAGTGAGAGAAAAGGCACGGCTGTCGGGCTTGCTCCCATGCTAGTCATGTTGCGGTCTCGTCTCATCAGGGGTGCGGGGAACCTAAGTCTGTATGTGACACCTCTTTGGGGGCATTGGGGAGGGCTCAGCTGACACAGTTGCCTCTAGCATGCAGTAGCCTGCTTGCATCTTTCTCGGCAGTTCACGTAACATTGTCAGTGCATGGCGTTTTTATATGGGACAACATCGAGGGAGTGACAGAAGGGGAATGTCATGGTTACTGTTGTAACTTCGAGATGTTGTGTCCCTCCTGCCACAGCACTAGACCTATCACTGTAAATGGCCGTACTTTATTTTCAGCTCCTCAGTGCAAAATCCTCACTGGCACTCGCTGCCCTGCTTCCCTTTATACCTGTATGTCCGGGGCGGGGAATGCAAATTCTGTCTGCCAACTTGACATTGGCCTTTTTTCAGGTTCAGAGGTACGTTTGGTATCCCAGGAAGACCCCTTGTGTCACTTCATTTGACACAACGTCTTGTTCCTTCCCTCAGGGAACGGAGGTTACAACAGTAACCATGACGGTTTCTTTGCTCACAATACCATCCACAAGTACATAATGTTTGTGTAATTTAGTGCACAAATTAATGCTGTGCCATTTGTATACGTATTCTTCTTAGAGAATGTCTGCAGTCTTGACATACACACAAGCACAATGCTGGGGGTGTGGTTCAGTGTGGCTGACAGCAAAAGCCCATTCATTAAAATCCAGTAGATTTTCTATTATTTATTTTTATGAAAAATGTTGAATGTTACGTTTCGACCAATAATTTTCATCCATGATGACAATGCTCCATTTTCATATGTCATTACTCCAGTCTACTTAGAAAGTAACATACTCCTTAAGAAATTATTTAATATGTGAACTTAGTACTAAAGTAACATTTATTTTTGATAGAATGGTTCAAATGTTTGTGCTACTTAATTGAGGAAATCACAATATAGTGTCTTTTTTCAGCTGAGGAATTGAGTACACTTGCTAATAAGTTACTTTACACTTGCAAGTCAAATTACATATTTATCCTCAAATTCATGAATCTATTTTTTTTTCCTTTTGGAGATAAAGGCTATTCCATGCACTTCTGTTTTGAAAGAATACAAACCTGTATCGATTCCCTTGTTGTCTGCCCTGTGTTTCACCAGTTTTTGTCGATCGTTGAATGTTTCTCATGTGTTTAATGTTTCGCTGTTTGAATGTTTTTGATGTTCCCATGTTTACGCTGTTACCCGTCCAGCCGTGTTCATCCTGCCCTGTTTTCCCAGTTCTGTGTTCCTCTGATGTGTTCGTGTTTTAGTTTCAGTTTTCCCCCCGTGGATGTTTCTTTTGTTACTGCTTGTTTGTTTTCACTTTGACTAAAAATAAAGAACCCGCACTTAGATCCCACTCCTTGTCTGCCCTCGTCTGCATTCATAGCAGAACGATCGACCCACAAATGGATCTAGCGGTTCAACAGGCAAACTTCAAACTCCTCTGCCTCAAACAAGAGGACCGTCCGGCGGAAGACCATATCCACGATTTCCTCGAGCTGGCGAGTGTCTTGGACTTCCCGGACTCCTTCCTGGTGGTCTTTTTCCGGGGAAACCTGACCAGTTCGCTCAAGGAGCGGTTGCCACCGGCGACGTGTGGCTGGACGCTCCGCAATTTTGTGGAGGAGACTTTGCTGGCATGCGGCTCGCCGTTCACTGTGGGCGTTGTTGAGGAGGACCCTGCCTCTCCTTCCACAGTGGTGACCCTCCAGTCGTCCATGGCACGTGCTTTCACGCCTGCCCCACCTGCCAGCAAGCCAACCCCCACACCTGCCTTGGTCAATGAGCCAGCGCTGCCAACTTCGTACGCCCGGAGAAGGAGAAGAAGAAAGGCTTCCGCTCCCCAACCAATGCCTGCCACAGTCTGCGAGCCAGAGCCCAAACCAGCCACGGTCAGCGAGCCAGAGCCCACGCCAGCCACGGTCAGCGAGCCTGAGCCCACGTCAGCCACGGTCAGCGAGCCTGAGCCCACGCCTGCCACGGTCAGCGAGCCAGAGCCCACGCCTGCCACGGTCAGCGAGCCAGAGCCCACGCCTGCCACGGTCAGCGAGCCAGCGCCTGTAGCCTCGACCGTCCCAGAGCCAGCGCCAGTAGCCTCGACCGTCCCAGAGCCAGCGCCTGTAGCCTCGACCGTCCCAGTGCCAGCTCCAGTAGCCTCGACCGTCCCAGAGCCAGCACCTGTAGCCATGACCGTCCAAGAGCCAGTGCCCCTCGAGCCTTCCTCGGCTCCGCCCCTCGAGCCTCCCATGGCTTCGCCTCCCGAGCCTCCTATGGCTCTGCCTCCCAAGCCCCCCAGGGCTCCGCCTCTCGAGCCTTCCACGGCTCTGCCTCCCAGGGCTCCGCCTCTCGAGCCTCCTTGGGCTCCGCCTCTCGCGCCTCCCAGGGATTTTCCTCTCGAGCCTCCCAGGGCTTCGCCTCTCGAGCCTTCCACGGCTCTGCCTCCCAGGGCTCCGCCCCTCGAGCCTTCCTCGGCTCTGCCTCCCAGGGCTCTGCCCCTCGAGCCTTCCTCGGCTCCGCCCCTCGATCCTCCCACGGCTTCGCCTCCCGAGCCTTCCACGGCTCCGCCTCCCGAGCCTCCTACGGCTGCGCCTCCCGAGCCTTCCAGGGCTCCGCCTCCCGAGCCTTCCGCGGCTCCGCCTCCCAAGCCTTCCACGGCTCCACCTCCCGAGCCTCCTACGGCTGCGCCTCCAGAACCTCCTTCGGCTCCGCCCCAGAGCCTTCCAGGGCTCCGCCTCTAGAGCCTCCTATGGCACCACCTCCCTCGGCTCCCCCTCCAGAGCCTTCCAGGCCTCCGCCTCCCGAGCCTCCTACAGCTCTGCCCCCCAAGCCTTCTACAGCTCCGCCTCCCGAGCCTCCTATGGCTCCGCCTCCAGAGCCTTCCAGGGCTCTGCCTCTAGAGCCTCCTACAGCGCCACCTCCCTCGGCTCCCCCTCCAGAGCCTTCCAGGCCTCCGCCTCTAGAGCCTCCTACGGCTCCACCTCCCTCGGCTCCGCCTCCCGAGCCTTCCGCGGCTTCGCTTTCCACGGCTCCGCCACCCGAGCCTTCCTCGGCTCTGCCTCCTGAGCCTCCCTCAGCTCTGCCTCCTGAGCCTCCCACGGCTCCACCCCATGAGCATCCAGAGCTTTCCATGGTTCCGCCTCCCGAGCCTTCCTCGGCTTCGTCTCCTGAGCCTCCCTCAGCTCCGCCTCTTGAGCCTACAGAGCCTCCCTCAGCTCCGCCTCCTGAGCCTCCAGAGCCTCCCCCAGCTCCGTCTCCAGAGCCTCCCTCAGCTCCACCTCCTGAGCCTCCCACGTCTTCGACTCCAGAGCCTTCTACGGTTCCACCTCCTGAGCCACCCGTGGCTCTGCCGCCTGGGTCTTTCACGGCTCTGCCCTCCATGGCTCCGCTACCAGAGACTTCCATGGCTCCGCCTACCTCGGTTACGCCCTCGGAGTTCCCCATGGCTGTCCTGTGGCCGCCTCCCAGGCCTCCTGAACCTGTCCCTGTCCTGTGGCCACCTCCCAGGCCTCCTGAAACTGTCCCTGCCCCTTGGACTGCCTTCTTGCCCTCTGTGCCCCCTTGGACTTCCTGTTTGCCCTCTGTGCCCCCTTGGACTGCCTTCTTGCCCCCTGTGCCCCCTTGGACTTCCTGCCTGCCCCCTGTGGCCCCTTGGACTGCCTTCTTGCCCTCTGTGCCCCCTTGGACTGTCCATTTGCCCCTTGTGCCCCCTTGCACTGTCTGTCTGCCCCTTGTGCCTCCTTGGACTGTCTGTTTGCCCCTTGTGCTCCCTTGGACTGTCTGTTTGCCCCTTGTGCCCTATTTGGTCTGCCTGCCCCCCCCCCCTCACTCCTGGGACGATTTTTGTTTTTTTTGGGTATTCTTTTTTTAAGAGCGTCTGGAAGCCGCTCCTTTGAGGGGGGTTATGTCACGATTCCCTTGTTGTCTGCCCTGTGTTTCACCAGTTTTTGTCTAAAACTACACTTCCCACAATTCCCGGCCCTAATCACTGCCAGCCCTGTGTCATTGTTCTCACCTGATTGTCGTTTGTTATCATCATGTCTCCTGTGTATTTAAACCCTGCTGTTTCTCCACTCCTTGTCGATCGTTGAATGTTTCTCATGTGTTTAATGTTTGGATGTTTTTGATGTTCCCATGTTTACTCCATTACCCGTCCAGCCGTGTTCATCCTGCCGTGTTTTCCCAGTTCCGTGTTCCTCTGATGTGTTCGTGTTTTAGTTTCAGTTTTCCCCGTGGATGTTTCTTTTGTTCCTGCTTGTTTGTTTTCACTTTGATTAAAAATAAAGAACCCGCACTTAGATCCCACTCCTTGTCTGCCCTCGTCTGCATTCATAACACCGGGACAGAGAGAGAAGTTGTGCAACCCACAAAAACAAGAATACAAGAACATCAGAGTCTCTAATTTGAGAAACAGACTCCTCACAGGTCCTAAACTTGCAGCTTTAATGTACAGTATATGCCGAACACTTGCATTGCTGCAAGTAGGATTCTTGGATGAACAGAAAGTATGAAGAAAATTATTTATTTGAAAAAAATAGTCAATTGTAACATTACATGCCTTTAATGTAATTTTTCAATTTTCAATAAATGTAATTTTCAATTTAATGCATCCTCAGTGAACAAAGACACTTAACCCCTAGTGAATCTCGTCCATTTCTACCATTCCTTCTAATTTGTCAGAAAATTATAAAGCACATGTTCAAAAAAATGTATATTGCCTTTCTGCATTGTAAAGTCCAGCTTCTAAGTTTTGAAAACAACACGTATATGTTGTTCAAAGTAGTTAATTAATTTAATAGGGTTTTTTCCCTTTCAACTAGGAGTGCCACAGTATGCCAAATATGTATGTATTATTTTTCTCCAAAGCAAACATATGTGTGATTTACTTTCTCATCTCAGAGCAAGCAACATGTACTGTATAATAAATAATATGTGTCTAAATGTCAACATGTTCACATACCTAGATTAATGCTACAATCATTCAATAGATAATTTAAATACACATATTATATAGCTTTTGTTTATAAAATGTACAATTATTTAATAAATGAATGCATTTTCTCTCAATACACTAGCATTTTGACTGTGTACTCCCAGAACAGTGCAGACATACGAATGCAGAGATATAAATGCAAACAACCACGTAGGACACCGCTTATAGGTTACACCATAGGTTTGACGGAGAACTATAATTCTGCCATAACACATAGCTTCTTGTGGCTCATTGTGTTATTAAACTACATTACCATGTAGAAAACAGTTCTACCATGTACTGTATAACACATTTGTAGACTATGTGATGTTGTACAACTAGCATAGTCATTGCATCTTCCTAAACTCCTTGATCGCTTTCAGTTTCACATCATTCTCTCATCACTGTTCATCTTCTTCAGTGTCTTCCTCCCTCGGCTTCATTTCTGCAGGCTCAGCATCTGTCCACAGCTTTGAAGTTCCCCAAATATGGGTTAATTAGATAACAGAAATGTGCCTGCTCAGAAGCGAATGAATAAGGGAGAAGGTGCTAGAGTGTGTGTGCGCATACAGTATGTTTATGTTTCAATGTGGGTGGGTGTTTTGTTTAAAAAAAAATATTGGGTTGATTTTGCACATTCTTAATGTAGTTATATTGATGGTATTTAATATTATAATTATATTGTTTATTATATTCTATAATATATAACTATCAAATAATAATATATAATATAACTGTCTGTTGCTGTCCTGTTAAATCTTATGTTAAGCAGAAGCAATATTTTATTTTATTTTATTTTACTTAAATGGAAATGTTTTTTTTCACCAAATGCCTCCATAGCATGAACAGAAACATATCACAAACATTATACAGTATAACATTAATGAGATGATAATTTCATTACGTATGTGTGAATCTTCCAGTGTGCAGAGAAGTTCTGTTAATTATGAGGCCTAATAATTCATATAATCTGATGGGGTGATTTTAACAGAGGGGCAACCTGCCAAAGTGTGAGGCTAGTTCCTGATCTTCAGTAGGAGGCAGTTTGATAAATTACACACAGGCAGAATTAGCACGCAAGTAATCAGGCAATGCAAACGGGCAAAGAATATTAACTTTTTAAAGTGTTTGTTTATCTTGCCATCATGGCTGCCCATCTGAAGTGAGAAGTTTGTTAATGGTTCATAAGACCCTCACGTGGGAGCATATTACACAGAAGGAAGTGCTCAGTATACAGAGTGCCAGTCCTAATTTTCCCTGCTGAATTTTCTACACCATTCAAATAAATAGATGTTTGGTAGACCATTTGACTCTTAGGAATCCAAGTGTTTGTTGGATTGGTTAAAGTATCTTATTATATTGGCTGGAAAAACAATGAGTTAGCTTTTGTAATGCAACAGCACTAACTATTGCTTCTGACCTCACACTAGAAGGGAAAAGGAAATCACTCTTAATCAGGTGTTGCCATTAATCTTGTTTGGTTTAGACTTTCACCCTTCATTTAACTTGACCCGCAGCAAAGGGAGAAACGAATCGGTTACTAACGTAACCTCGGTTCTCTCTAGATGAGGGAACGAGTATTGCGTAAGCTAGCTTACGCTACGGGAAAGATTAATCTTTTCTGAGATATTGAAGCCAAAAAATTATCCTTAATTTTTTACCCATTGTCAACGCAGTGCGGCTGCTGCAGACCTTGAGCGGGCTAGCTAGCGAGCTCATTGGTTGCTCTGCAGCAACTGCTGCAGCCTATAGACGAGCTTGCATCCAATGAGAGGCGTCCGCGCGCTCACTGCATCAAAGCCCGCCAAAAAGGGCGTGACTAGAGTGCATATAAGCGTAGTTCATAGGCTGGAACCCTGGTTTTCATTGAATGAAGCGAAAAATCGCTCGTGGCGCGAGCACGGCCGGTTACGCAATACTCGCTCCTCATCTAGAGAGAACCGAGGTTACGTTAGTAACCGATTCGTTCTCTTACGAGAGGTTCTCTCATATTGCGTAAGCTAGCTTACGCTACGGGAACCCTTTGTCAATGCCGTGCGCGCCAAGCATCCACTGCATGAGCCCCAGGGAATTAAGGGGGACCCGGGGGAGCCCTTGTGAGTGGGGAATTAATATTTGGCCGGCAAGAGTGCGGGCCAGTGTGTGTGTAGTACATAAGCACATAGACAGAGCGGCGGTGCCGGGTCTGTGTGGACTGTGTCCCATTAATGCAGCTCACCAGGGGAGCTGTAGCGTATTAAACCGCTAGCAGTTTAGCCTGCAGAGCGGGTACTTCCAGATTGTAAAATCTGACAAAGGTGGAGGGGAAGCCCAGCCCGCTGCCACACATATGTCGTGAATGGAAATCCCGCTGGACCATGCCCACGAGGAGGCCACGCCTCTAGTGGAGTGAGCCTTAATGCCTAGCGGGCATGGTAGGTCTTTGACGCGCGACGCTGCAGCAATAGCGCCCACTATCCATCTGGACAGTGTCTGTTTCGAGGCGGCGAGACCTTTGGTGCGCCCTACGAATCGAAACGAAAAGCTGCTCGGAGCTTCTGAAAGATGCGGAGCGCGCAGTATACAATCTCAGTGCTCTGACTGGGCAAAGGAGATTGGCGCCACGCTCGCTATCAGATGCTGGTAGCGCCGACAAGGAAATGATCTGTGCTCTGAAAGGAGTACCGACCACCTTGGGGACGTAGCCGTGTCTAGGCTTTAAAATGACCTTGGAGTCACTTGGTCCAAACTCAAGACACGCAGCGCTGACAGATAGCGCGTGAAGGTCTCCCACCCGTTTAACTGATGATAGGGCAGTTAGAAAAACGGTTTTAAGTGAGAGGTGTTTCACATCCACGGATTGAAGCGGTTCGAAAGGGGGGGCTTTCATAGCTTCGAGAACTATAGAAAGGTCCCAGATAGGAACCGATGGGGGGCGCGGAGGGTTCATCCTTCTAGCGCCCCTGAGGAAGCGGATGACCAGCTCGTTTTTACCCTGTGACTGGCCGTGCAGGGGTTGGAGTGGTGGGGATGCCAGATCGTTCTGCGAGCTTGCGAGAGGAGATCTGCTCTCACTGGGATGGGCCACGGCGCTGTCAGTGACAGCTGCGTAAGCTCCGGGAACCACGTTTGATTCTCCCAGCGCGGGGCTATGAGGAGCACCGAGTGGCGCTGCTTCCTGATCCTCTGCATTACCTGTGGCAATAGCGAGACGGGAGGGAAGGCGTAAAGTGGGCGGTTGGGCCAGTCCTGGGCCAGCTGCCCTCGCTCGAGAAAAATATTGGGCAGTGAGAGTTCTCTTCTGACGCAAAGAGGTCTATCTCTGCTCTGCCGAATATGCGCCATAACGTCTGGACTGTTTGAGCATGCAGGGACCATTCCCCTGGGGGAATATTGTCTCTGGACAGTCTGTCTGGGCCGCTGTTCAGGTGGCCTGGCATGTGCGTCGCCCTCAGCGGCAGCAGGTGGTGCTGGGACCAACTCAGTATGCGTTTCGCCAGATGGAAGAGGTTCCTGGATCTGACACCGCCCTGACGGTTTAGATAGGATACCACAGACCTGTTGTCCGAGCGGACCAGGACGTGGTGACCCTGAATGATCGGGAGGAAGCGACGAGCGCGCATCGACCGCTATCATTTCCAGACAATTTATGTGAAGGAGCTTTTCCTGAACTGACCATAGGCCAAAAACCGGAGAGCCCTCGCAGACCGCGCTCCAACCCGTGTTGGACGCATCTGTCGAGATTACTTTTCGGCGAGATACAGCTCCCATCATCACTCCCCGCTGATACCACTCGGCCACTGTCCAGGGCTGCAGAGCTGAAATACAGGTCTGAGTCACTCTGATTGGCTGGCGGCCTGTGGCCCAAGCCCGGCGAGACGCGCGGTGTTTAGCCAATGCTGAAGCGGGCGATGCGCAGTAAACCCAGTTGAAGTACTGCTGCGGCTGAGGCCATGTAGCCTAGCACTCTCTGAAACTTCTTCAGAGGTGTGAGGCTGTTCATCTGAAAGGACGCTGCTAGTCGCTGCACACGCCGCGGCTGTGTAGATAAGCGAGCCGCCATTGCCACTGAGTTCTATTCCAAGGAAGGAAATTGTCTGACTGGGCTGTAGTGAGCTCTTGGTCCAATTGACTGCAAGGCCCAAACTGTTCAGATGACTGAGGAGAACTGTCCTGTGAGACAGAAGCTCCATATGTGATTGTGCCAAAATCAGCCAATCGTCCAAATAGTTCAGAATTCGCAAACCCTGACTCACAGAGGGTGCGAGCGCCAGGCCCATGCACTTCGTGGAAAGTACGGGGTGCTAAGGACAGGCCGAACAGAAGGACGGTGTATTGATAAACCTGGCCGTCAGGCTAATCTCAAGAATGGCCTGTGACGGGTATTTATCTGAATCTGAAAGTATGCATCTTTCAGATCAAGAGAAATAAACCAGTCCCCTGGCGCATATGCGCGAGGAGTTTGCTGGTTGTAAGCATTTTGAACGGTCTTTTGCAAGCGCTTTGTTCAAAACCCTGAGATCTAATATTGGTCTGAGGCCGCCATCTTTCTTGGGGACAAGAAAATAACGGCTGTAAAACCCTGACTCGCTCAGGGAGGCGGCACTCTCTATGGCCCTTTTGCACAGAAGGTTTGCTATTTCTGAACGAAGCATGCACGCTGCTTCCGTGTTCACAGTAGTTTCGAGCCAGCTCTGAAGCGAGGAGGACGGCGATCGAACTGTAGCAAATAGCCCTGTTTTATTGTGCTTAACACCCATTCGGATATCCCTGGAATATCTTCCCACGCTTTGAAGCGTAATGTTAGAGGGTGAGTGGCCAAATCGCTCTGATTGCCGCACACAGCGCGCTGAACAGAATGTGTGAGCGTGCTTACTGTGCTTATGCTGGACTGCTCGAAGACAGCATGGACAGGCTGTTCTGTGAGTGACTTCCCGATTGAGGTGAATGGGGAAAGAGTCACGTCTGTTAAGTGATACGCAAGCATAGTCACGGGCACGGGACTTACATACAGAGAAATGTTTGCTGGCCGTGTGACAGAGCGGGCAGAGAATGGGCGCGCGCACGTATTCGTGAGCGCTTTTGAGTGTGCTCTGATGGGGACGTGTAATGCTTGTGTGTAGAGGTGAACACTGGATTGTGGGCACATTTTCTACACATAAGGCTGGTCGTGTGACAGAGCGGCCAGAGAATGGGCGCGCGCACGGATTCGTGGGTGCGTTTATTAACCCTAACACTCGAGCGGTTCGTAACCACTTTATGTGAGTGTGCCGTGATAGGGCCACGGGATGTGTAATGCTTGTGTGTAGGGGTGAACACTGGATTGTGGGCACATTTTCTACACATAAGACATGTTTGCTCTCTGGTATGGACACGGGATGTGTAATGCTTGTGTTTAGAGGTGAACAATGGGTTGTGGGCACATTTTCTACACATATGGCATGCTTGCTCTTTACCAGATTTATTTGGGTCGCCGTGAAAACGGCGTTTGAGCACAGGCAAGCGGGCGTTAACACCGGCTTGGCTGCTGAATCTACCACTGTAGTAGCCTGAAGGAAGGGGACTGACAGGGGGCGAAGCTTTGACGGTGGTCCAGCCGCAGCGGGACTGATCCGTCGTTTTGTCAAAAAAGCTAGGACTTCAGTTGTTCAGGTTTCAGCGCAATTCTAGTCCGAGGCCCGCGGGGGGGGCGGCGGTCTGCGGCAGCTGTCTGAGCGCAATCGAGGGCAGCCGCCCTGTCGACGCTGAGAAGTCTGGCTTTGTTGAGCTGGGCGCTGTGAAGAGGCTCGTGCAGGAGGCTCACGTGGGCGGCCTGCAGAGGAGCTAGCGCGACGAGGCAGAAAGAGATTCATGGCTTGTGTGGCTTTTGGACCTCTGAAAACCGGTCAATGATACCACTCACCACGGAGCCGAAGAGACCGGATGGAGAGAGCGGTGCGTTGAGGAACGAGAGCCTCTGCTTCTCCCATGTCAGCTAGCGTTAGCCACAGATGTCTCTCGGTCACAGTCAGCGCGGCCATGCACTTCCCTATAGCTTGGGCTGCAGCTTTGGTAGCTGGAGGGCGAGGTCCGTAGCACTCCATATGTCTGCAACCGCCTCTGGATGCCTGCTTTCCTCATCCCACTCCCGCAGAAGGTCCGCTTGGAGGATCTGTAGGACGGCCATAGAGTGCAGAGCAGATGCAGCTTGGCCGGGCGGCAGAATAGGCGCGCCAACACAGGCGGAAGTTGTTCTGCAGGCCTTAGACGGGAGCACTGGTTTAGACCGCCATCTCGCGGAGGGCGGGCAAAGGTGTGCTGCTACCGCGATCCTCGACCGGAGGGATGGAAGCATAGCCCTTCTCAGTGGCGCCGCCCACCGAAGCAAGAGAGGTGGAGACGTGGGATCGGACCCTGGCCGAGAAAGGCGCTGCTCCATGATTTGGAATGCTCGGCATGGAGTTCCGGCAGGAAGGGAGCGGCCCGGGTAGCGGGTGCTGCGCGGCGGCGGCTCTGTAGAAAGCAGCCGTCAAGTCTATTGGGTGCCTGCTCAAGGGGCGGTGACCACTCGAGCCCGAGGCGGTCGACGGCCTGTGTGAGGAGGCGTGTTAGTTCCCCTTCGACTCCGGTGTGGGTCCTGCTGGATTCCTGGGCCGAGGAGGAGGCGTGTGAGCCTGACCACTCCTCGCTGTCCGAAGCCATGATGGAACAACCCTTATCCTCCACTTCTTCGTCCGAGATGGCAGCAGAGCAGCCGCTCAGCGGCAACTGCGCTTCCCGGGTGGGCGGGGAGGGTGAAGGCGATGCTCGAGGGATGGGCTCCGGCGAGGCAATCGCTTCTACCACTGTTTCTGGCAGCCTTTGAGAGTGGCGCTTTTTTCTGCGCGGCTGAACGGAAGGTGGCGCGGCGGCTTCGGTCCTGAGCGCTTCGAGTCGAGCCCGCAGGGTCGACATCAGCAGCTCCTCGCAGAGATCGCATCCGCCTTCGGCGAGGGCGAGCTCTGCATGCCCCAGTCCCAGGCAGAGAGCGCAGATGATGTGGTGGTCTCCGGTGCTGAGAGGAGCGTGGCATGAGGCGCAAGTGGAGCGGGGCATCTTAAAAAAGACGCTCGTACTCTTTTGTGAAGTTCTTTAAGAACTAGCTTGCTTTTAAAAAAGACACGTCACCGGATGGCGTAGCTCGCAGGACGGCTGAAGGTGGCGAAGACGGCCGGCTTCTTCGAGCGCTGTCCAAGCTTGCTTGATGCCCCTCGAACGGCGACGCGGCTTCCGGTTCAGTGATGCGAAGAGCTTCGCTGAAGAGATGAAAATCAGGGTTCCAGCCTACGAACTACACTTATATGCACTCTAGTCACGCCCTTTTTGGCGGGCTTTGATACAGTGAGCGCGCGGACACCTCTCATTGGATGCGAGTTCGCCCAAGCTCGTCTATAGGCTGCAGCAGTTGCCGCAGAGCAACCAATGAGCTCGCTAGCTAGCCCGCTCAAGGTCTGCAGCTGCCGCACTGCGTTGACAATGGATACAAAATTAAGGATAATTTTTTGGCTTCAATATCTCAGAAAAGATTAATCTTTCCCGTAGCGTAAGCTAGCTTGCGCAATACGAGAGAACCTCTCATAAGAGAACTGAGTGCTCCAACTTTTTCTGGTGACACCAGCTTGATAAATTATAGAAAAACACAAACTGACATGTTCAGCATGTCTAACAGTGCTAGCTATCAGCAGATGAGTCAAATGTGCTCTTGGCCCTGACAGACATCTGGCCCATTTGGAGGTGAATGGCATCGGAGGTTCACTTTTTCCGGGTCAGTGCTCAGGGCCTGTGAATGCCCATTTGTTTGTCCCTATAGCTGAACATTTATTTAAAAATAATTGTGTGTGGAGTTTTGGGTGCTGGGGTCAAAGGACTTCACACTTGTTAGTGTTTTGCAACTGTTTATTAGCAGTGAAAGAATGGGCACCACCTTTAGCCTTCAACTCCACACAAATAGCACACTATTTTTAAGTGTCAAGACATGACGGAAGTCCTATAAGCCTTTTGTAATCTGATGCATTTTATTTAGGATAACAACGTGGAATAACATTGGTGAACCAAGATTTATCAGGGCTGTTTATAAGATTTAGGTTTGTCATTGAAGATTGTTTGTTATCCAGGTCACTGAAGGGTATCTAAGGAGGTTATTCTAGTCAAGTGGGCATGTTTCTGTTTCAACAACAGAACACTCAGTACATTTACATGCACAGTTTTAATCAAGCTATGGCGGGTTTTTGCATATTTCAGTTACAGCCTTCATTTGTCTGTTCAATACATGACACAGTGTGTAATCAAATATTTGAAGGAAGGATGTCAGCTGAGGAAGTGTAGAAATGATTTATGAATGTTCATCTATGCTGCACGTTTCTGTCTTTTCGAGCATGCCCACAATGCAGAAGCCAGTTGTGGTTCGAGTAACGCGTATGCATACTGGACCAACCTGTCTCATAAAATCACGTTACTACACCTACATTTTTGTAAAATGATTTGTATGTGCCTTATAGCCACACAGTGGAAATTTCACCAGAACTGCCACAATACATAGAAATCTAGGGGTATCCATTGATGATGAGCTAAATTTCACAGACCACATCTCAAAGACTGCAAGATCATGTAGATTTACACTCTACAATATCAGGAAGATATGACCCTTCCTCTCTGTACATGCCACACAACTGCTCGTTCAGTCACTTGTCATAACTAGACTGGACTACTGTAACGCTGTCATTGCAGGCCTTCCTGCATGTGCTATTAGACCTCTCCAAATAATCCAGAATGCAGCAGCACGTCTGGTCTTTAATGAACCAAAAGGGACCACATGTTACACCACTCTTTGTCTCTCTCCACTGGCTGCCAGTTCATGCACGTACTAAATTCAAGCCCCTGATGCTGGCATACAAAACAGTCACTGGGTCTGCTCTAGCATACCTAAAAACATTTATGCAGAGCTACGTTCCCACCAGAAGCCTGCGGTCGGCTAAGGAACGTCACCTTGTTGTACCAAAACAAAGAGGCAACAAAACACTTTCCCGGACTTTCAGTTTCATCATACCACATTGGTGGAATGACCTTCCCAACTCAATCCGTGAAGCTGACTCACTCTCTATCTTCAAAAAATGGCTAAAAACACATCTTTTCCAAAAGCACTTAACCGGTCACAAAAAATAAATAAACACAATTCTTGTTGCACTTAAATCTGTTTTGTAAACTATTCTGATGATAGTGAAACTTTGTAGTATGGCACTTTTGGTACCAATGTCTCCTTATCTCCCTATATGATTCGCTTATGTTTTCCTCTTTTGTAAGTCGCTTTGGATAAAAGCATCTGCCAAATGAATAAATGTAAATATAAATGTAAAATACATTGAAAGGAATCACATAATATAAATTTAGCAAAAATGTAGCCACAGTCATGTAGAAATCAGGCGGTGCTGGACAGAGCTGAGCTACAGTTGCATTTTTTAGGTCTGTTAGTCCAACTTCACAAAGATCAGACTGGAAATATTTTGATTTAGCTAATGCATTTATATGATGCATTTATATGTGTTCCTGAATGTTTCATTCTTACTGAAATCAAACATTAAACGTGCTTGTAAACATTCTGATTGCCATCCTGCTTTTGAGAAACACATAGTGAAATAGCCCTACTAGATATGATAAAATGTTCTCACATAGTGTTCATTCCAGAGAAAGCAGTGGTCAGCATCATTCCCTTCAGGATTTTCCTGCAGATCACTGTCCATATCAATGAACTGCCAACACAAATAAAGAACTTCTTAATTAACTATCTGTTCGCTGTCCTCCACTCACATTAATGCTCTCTGAATGATAGACTTTAATCTCTTTGCTTCAATTCTCCTCCCTGCATCTCTTCATCATGACTGCTTTCCATTCCTCCCTCTCGCCGTTATTCTATTTCCACTCTATCCACGCCTTTCCAACTGTCAGTCTCATTGAGAAAAAGTTTTTTTTTCTGCAAGCACGGAGGTTTGTATGGAATGAGAGTACCGTGCCAGAGAAACACATCCACCGGCGGCCACCCAGGACAGCCCCTCTCAGTTCCTCTCGGCTCCTCTCACACTCTCTTCAGCTGCTCTTTCTAGAGCTTAAGATTTTTTTTTTGCCAGGTAGAAGATTAGTAAAGAGCTCTTGGCAACAAAGCTTTCAATCATTTCCAAGTAGTGTGGTATCAAATGTGCCCTCCACCCTCCTCACTTTGGGAGAGCAAGTCTTTCTTCTCGCCTACTATACTCTTTTTTTTTTACAGCCTCTTTTCCTGGTTGAGCCGAGTGTCCTTTGAAAAGAGCCTCCTCTGTTCCTGCATCACTTGTCAATCAGAGAGGCAGGAAATGAGCCTGCTTTGTAGGATTAATTAATAACAGAGGTTGGTCAATGCATGAGAGAGGTTGTAATTGCTACTCTGTGGAAGGAGAGGAAAGGAAAAGGTTGGGTTGAAGTTTTTTGAGGAGGGCGCTTCTGAGAAGGGGAAGGAGCTTTGAACTGAAGGGTCTGTGTGCTCCTGGATTAAAGCGAGATGTGGGGGGTTGGGGGGGGGGCTTTGAAGTCTCAAGAGAGGTCTAGGAGAAGAAATAAAGTTGGTAGGTATAAATTATGTCTGGCAACATCAAAAGACCTTATCACCCACTCTCACCTGTTGACACCCAGAGGTGATGACTCTGCAAGAAGTTGCACATTGGCTACTTATGTACACCTCTCACTCTTACCGTCTCTGCCTTTTCTGTTCCCTCTCATTCTCACACTCTTCTATCTCTTTTTCCTCTCTGTTTGTCTCTGTCCATTTCAGTCCCTCTAGATTATTATTTTTTAATTGTAAAATGTCAATTGTTTAACTGGCTGTGGCAGCGGGGCCGTGGTCAAGCTCCTGTCTGGGAGAGAAAGCGGTAAGGGCGCTTGCACCTGAGCTAAATTATGTTTAACACCTGTCTCGAATTTCAGTGAGCACGGGGAGAGTGGCTTAAAAGCAGCCACAGAGCCTCCAGGAGGGAGAGAGAGAACCTGACAAGCCGTCCCAATGCACTTGTAGTTAATGTGTATGTGTATGTTTATAAGAGAAAATGGCACTTAAAGCCTTACCTGCATTTCCAAAGCCCTGTTTCCTGTGTCCTCCTTCTCTCCTTGAAGTCGAGTCGAGTCTCACACTGGTGCCGAAACCCGGGATCAGTATTGTCCAAGTCATGGAAGGAGGTCGCCCCGTAGGGTCCTCCCAGCTGGTGGAGGTCCTGCAGTCCCTTGCGGTAATACATCAGAACCACCAACAGTCCCTGCTTGAGCTCTGGCAGGACCAGGATTGTCGGTTCTTTGAGATCGTGCAGGCTCAAGCAGAGGACCAGCATGCGATCCGGAGACTTCTCAGCCGGGAGGACGGTCCATCCACAGCCGCGACCCTGGACTCCTGTGCCTCTTTGCCCCACCTGCGTTACAGAAGATGGGGGCGGCGGACGATCCAGAAGCATTCCTGGACCTCTTTGAACGCACCGATGAGATTTGGGGCTGGCCAATCGTCCAATGGGCAGCTCGCCTTGTTCCTCTTTTGTCCGGGGAAGCCCAACTCACCCACGTGTCTTCCCCTGTTCCCTCCCCCTCCCCCTTGCCCTTTCTTTCTGCTCTCTCTCCAGGGCCCGTTCCTGCCCCGCTCAGGTGAGGAGGGTTTCAGAGACCAGCTTCCCGGCCATGGGAGTCTACACATTCCCCTTCCCTGTACTTCAGCTGCCCTCCCCCTCTGGTGGGGGCGCCCGCTGACACAGGTACGGGCATAGCGCCTGGGCCGGCATGTTGGAGATGCAGAGACCCGGGCCACTTCCGGGATCAGTGTCCGTTGATGGAGGTGGGGACGGTGGTGCGGGTCCTCGATATACAGCAGGCTGCCCCCGATCGGGCTGGAGCGTAACGGATTCCGGTATGAATCAAGGGGGTACTTACCATGCATTGCTGGACACAGGGTGTAATCAGATCACCATCCACCAACGCTTGGTTCAACCCGGGGCTTTGGGCACAGCTAAACTGGTGAGGGTGAGGTGGTGCATGGGGATGTTCACAAGTATCCTATGGTGACCTTGGTGATCAAATTCCAGGGGGAAAAACATAGAATGGAGGCAGGGGTTAGTTCCCGCCTCACTCATCCGCTGATTTTGGGGACCGATTGGCAGGGCTTTAGAAATGTATTAGAGTGAATTTGCGCGGAAGGGTCCAGTACTAAAATAAGGAGATGTGCGATGTGCAATGCTTTTGCAGAGGAGGCGGAGCCGGGGCCGTCCTCGACCGCTTGAAGTCGGAATGATGAGGGAAGGGTCCTCTCAGGGAATTCCCTGAGGGGGACTTCCCTTTGGAGCAGTTGCGGGACGAAACCCTTAAGCACGCCTTTGACCAAGGGCTCACTATAATCCCATGGCGGTTCACCTAGGAGAAAGGAAGACACTGCTCCGTCTAATAGCCTGTTTCTATTGGCCGGGCATTTGTGGCGACGTCTGCAGGTGGTGTGCGGTGTGCCGCAAATGTCAGCTGGTAAACCCACCGGCAACCCCAAAAGCGCCATTGCGCCCCTTCCACTGATCGAGGTCCCCTTCAAAAGAATAGGGGCCGACCTCGTCGGGCCATTAGAACTGACAACACATGGAAATCGCTTTGTATTAGTCCTGGTGGATTATGCAACGCGATATCCGGAAGCAGTGCCCCTAAGCAACATCTCAGCATGTAGTGTTGCAGGGGCACTCTTCAAGATAATCTCCCAGGTGGGGATTCCGAAAGAAATCCTCACCGATCAGGACACGATGTTTATGTCATGTACACTTCGCGAGCTTTACGAACTGTTGGGCATTAAGTCGATTCGCACTAGTGTGTACCATCCTCAGACCGATGGCCTAGTGGAGCGATTTAATAAAACGCTCAAAAATATGTTTCTTAAGTTCGTACACAAAGATGCTAGGAATTGGGATAAGTGGCTCGACCCCCTGTTATTCGCAGTATGATTGCAGCTGCTGTATGGGCGGTGCCCACGCGGAGTGCTTCAAGTCATCCCCGAAGCTTGGGAGGAGGGACCTTCGAATAGTAAGAATGAAATTCAGTACGTTCTTGATCTTCGAGCAAAACTCCACACACTGGGGCAATTAACACAGGAGAATTTGCTCCAGGCTCAAGAACGCCAACGCCGGCTGTATGACAGGGGTACTCAGCTAAGGGAATTTGCACCAGGAGATAAGGTACTCGTATTGCTCCCAACATCGAGCTCTAAATTACTCGCCAAGTGGCAAGGGCCCTTTGAGGTCACACGACGAGTGGGGGATCTCAATTATGAGGTTAAACAAACCGATGGGGGGGCGCTCGTCAAATATATCACCTCAACCTCCTGAAATTGTGGAGGGAGGAGGTACCTGTGACATTGGCCAAGGTAGTTCCGGAGAGGGCGGAGCTCGGACCGGAGGTAAATAAAAACCGTAATAATAGCACACCGGTTACTTGTGGAGACCACCTCTCACCGCGTCAACTCACAGAGGTTTCTGAACTGCAAAAGGAGTTTGCAGATGTGTTTTCCCCTCTACCGGGTCGTACGAACATCATCCAGCACCACATCGAGACCGGGTGTGTGGCAGCGGGGGCGTGGTCAAGCCCCTGTCTTGGAGAGAAAGCGGTAAGGGCGCTTGCACCTGAGGTAAATTATGTTTAACACCTGTCTCGAATTTCAGTGAGCATGGGGAGAGCGGATTAAAAGAAGCCACAGAGCCTCCAGGAGGGAGAGATGAAACCTGACAAGCCGACCCAATGCGCTTGTAGTTATTCTGTATGTGTATAAGAGAAAACGGCAATTAAAGCCTTACCTGCATTTCCAAAGCCCTGTTTCCTGTGTCCTTCTCTCCTTGAAGTCGAGTCGAGTCTCACACTGGCATGACAGTTAAACCAAAATTCTATAATAATGTATTAAATCAAATTGTAATTAATTTATAACATTCTATAATAATTACCACCAAAAAAAATTAATAGGCCTGATTGAGTACATACTTATATTATCATATTTTTATCATGTATACTACTGGTCAAATGTTTTGAAATACTTGACTGAATTGTTTCTCATGATCTTAAAAATCTTTTGATCTGAAGTTGTACGCCTAAATGTTTGAAATTAGTTTGTAGACAAAAATATAATTGTGCCACCATATTAATTTATTTAATTATAAAACAAAAATTTTATTTTAAAAAAGGTTCATGAGAACATGTCAAGAGTACATGTCTGCAAATTCTAGGCAAAGGGTGACTACTTTGAAGATGCTAAAATATAACACAGTTTTTAATTATTTTGGATTTTGTTTAGTCACAACATAATTCTCATAGTTCCATTTATGTTATTCCACAGTTTCGATGACTTTACTATTATTCTAAAATGTGAAAAAAAAATTTAAATAAAGAAATAAGTGTAGTAAGTGTTTCAAAACTTCTGACCGGTAGTTTATATTTTTAATAAGATAACTTAAGGTGATAGAATAGATTATACTTGAGAAGATTGAGAAGTTTAGATTTTCTGAGCAACTTTTATTGCCATTTTAAATGGTTTCAAACACTTTTTTTGTATTGCTCCTCGTAAAAACAGCAGCAATCCCTGGCCTGTAACCATATTTAATTTGGTGGTATATGTTTTGTATTGCTCTTGTGTAGCTACTATAATAAGATAACAGTTATTTCAACTTAAGAATAATCAGTGTCAGACCCTTAAAATCCATGTACAAATGTCAGACCCTTAAAATCCATGTACAAATGAATATCCTATCTTTCTGAATATTTGTTGTAGCTGAAATAAACATCTGTACATTGTTTTAATTTGCCATCAAGGTTACAATGTGCTGTAGCGTGCAATTAAAATATATTAAGGTTAAACCAAAATTTTTAAAGATTAGCATTTCTAACTACATACAAATTATAGTTTATCTCTGCTGGGTATACAGAGGTCAGAAAATTTGTATTAAGGAGATGAATTGTTTCTAATTTGTTTAAAGAAAAACTTCTCATAATTGGATAAGTGAGATTAACTTTTCAATAGATAAGTATTGCAGCAGGTTAAAGGGTGAGGGGGTAACTGTGGTAAGCAAGTCTACAGACAAACAATAAATAAAAAGAAAATACATTTTGACAACATCAACCCCAATTTTAAAATAGCTTTGGCTTTAAATTTTTTTCTCTTTAATATACAGCAGGGTCGGCAACCTATGGTGCAGGGTAATCACTGACATGCCAGCAATGGCAAGAGAGGAGCAGACTATTTTATTTATATAAATTCTGTACATGCATTCCAATCCACATCTCATGATCACACAGCGTGTTTCAATGAGCTGAATGGGTGGCAAATTTTTTTTTAAAATATGACGAGAATGCAGTACACCCAACAGACTCGTGCAGCATGTGCAAACCATTTGTGCATCACAAGCTGTCAGTGCTTCACTTTCAGTTAATCACACAAGTAAATGCACCTACTTTGCTTTGGTCAGGCTGCGCGGATGGTAGACTATATTTCCTTGTTTAATTTGTTTCTTTTTGCTTTCAGAACAACACGTGATGTAATAAGGAAAACGTCTAGGTTACGGATGTAACCTCCGTTCCCTGATGGATGGAACAAGACATTGTGTCAAAGAAGTGACACTAGGGGTCTCTCCTGACAGCCTTTCGCATCTCTGATCTATGCGAAATGGCCAATGAGAAATTGGCAGACAGAATTTGCATGTCCCGCCCCCGGAAATACGGGTATAAAGGGAGGGAAATGCGTCTGTTTCATTCATGATTTTTCTGAGGAGCAGACTATGAGGTTAGGCTGCAACAGTGAATCGTTTCATCGACGTGGCCGGGAGGACACAACATCTCGTTCCCTCCATCAGGGAACGGAGGATACATCCGTAACCTAGACGTTCCTTGTCTGGGTCGGAACTACCCAGGTGCAGATCTTTGAGTGCCTTGGCTTGGTAACCTTGCAGGAGAGCCATGGCATGCAGGGCAGAGGCGGCCTGTCCGGTGTCGCTGTAGACTTTCAAGGTCTGTGATGACATCATTCTACAGGCTCTGGAGGGGAGTACCAGGCAGTCTCGCCAGGTGGTGGCGTTCTCGGGACACAAGTGGATTGCAACCGCTCTGTCCACCTGGGGGACCTCTGTGTACCTGTGGGCCGCCCCGCCATCCAGGGTAGTGAGAGTGAACGAGCGGAGGGGTCAGTTCCGGCAGTAAAAGTTTCCCTCCACAACCGCTCGGTTTCCAGTCCAGCCTCACGCTCGCGGCAGCCCGGGAAAGCATAGCGGATATCTGCACGTCAGCCTCAGACAGGGCGAGCAGACACGAAGGTGGCAGCCCAGACGAGTTATCGGTATCAGACACCGCTGTTACGCTCTCCAATGCAGCGGCGATGTCGTCATCCAATTCCGGGGGCTCAAGGGAGATTGCCGGCTGGCCGCGAGGCAAGCTGCACTGATCCCGAGGTCGGATGGAAGCAAGCGTGCCAGAAGGGGCGGGTGGTTCGTGGGGATTTACCCGGCAAAACAGAGCCCGTCTACATCCCCAAAACGCCTTCTTCGCTAACCGGGTCGTCCTCAATCCCGTGGGAAGGAGGAACGACGCAGGGGGCGGCTGAAGTGGCTTTGTCCCGTGAGGAAAGAAAGCCACGACCGCAATGTTGCCAAGGCTATGTTCTCGCACTGAGATCGTGAACCATTCATAAAACACTGCCTGCATGTGATCGCAGCGAGGCAGCTTTATGACTGTCAGAAGTGGAGAGAAATCAACTGCATCCAGGAACTACACAGAGGCAGAAAAACATATTTAAAAAGACGCGTCCTGAAAAGGACGTTCAATGCCTGATCTGTATTGTTCTTTTATGAGTGGGAACTCAAACTCTTTTTAGGAGGAGATTCACTCTTTCAGGCAATGAAAGCGCTGTCGAAGCGCCCAGGGGCGTGGACTGCACAGCGAGCAGAGAGAGAAAATGCCAGCTGGAAACGAGCTGTAGATCCAACAGCATTGCTCCTGGCCAACAGAGGTGAGTGAAACAGTGGTGAACTCAGCTTTGCTGTTGCACAACCGTTCTGCTCCGAAGAAAAATTATGATTGGCACTCGCTGCCCCGCTTCCCTTTATACCCGTATGTCTGGGGCGGGGCATGCAAATTCTGTCTGCCAACTTGACATGGGCCTTTTCTCAGGTTCAGAGGTATGTTTGGCATCCCAAGAAGACCCCTTGTGTCACTTCATTCGACACAACGTCGAGTGAGTGACAGAAGGGGAACAGAAACCCACATCGTGACCAGGAAAATTAGAAATTTAACTCATACATTTCTCTGAAATGTAACGTAAAAAATGTTGCCGACCCCTGATATACAGTATCATAATGCATTATTTTTATAATGAGGATGTTTTTAATAATAATTATATATAATAGCTTATTAACTAAACCGGTTTATTACGAATTTGTACAACTGCTTTGTTTGTTTGTTTACTCACATGTTTCAGGAAAGGTTTCAAGAGGGTTAATTGTTTGGTCTAGCAGTTCTCTGCAAGAAATCATGTTACTGTAGAATCAATAATTCTTTATATGGAAAGTAATATTCTTTATGTGGCGAAGCGAGCGGGTCAAGGGAGTAGAGAAACAAATAAACCCTGAGTGTGTTCTCAGATGATATCCCTCTAAGGAGGTTTACCTCTACAGCAAGTAGCGACTACACCACCCTGGTCTACCTATCCAGGGAAATACCCAATAAGGGCACACAGGTTCGGTTTCCCCTCACATGGACAATGAGATGTGGATATGTTTATTATGAAAAATATATTTATTCGATCACAGTAAAATGATTAAAAACACAGAAGAAAAGGGCATTCAATACGATCTAACAAAGTGCCAATATAAAAGGCAAGCAGCACAAAGCTGCTGTAATAGAACGTCACAATACAAATATACAACAATACTCTGGAGCTGGGGCTTACCAGTAGCAAGGCAGGCTAGATACAGGGCTTTAATAATGCCCACAATAATAAATACCCACACGTGCACCGCATCTCAAACACACTCACTCAGGTTCACTGCATAAAATATGCACACAGCACTCAGTGAAAGGAGAAACACCACCAAATGGGGACGACTAGCCTGCCCGCTCCAGATACCCAGCTCCTGGAAAGACAAAATAAACACATATTAAGCTCGAAAGCCAGCACAAACAAAAACAAACCAAACACTGAAACCCAAAACAGAAAAACAAAAGCACTGAAACAAAATCAAAGCAAAAGCAATTAAGCAAAACAATTAATCGAGGCAAAGCAAAACAATTAATCAAAGCAAAATAAAGCAAAGTAAAGCAAAAGCAAAGCAAAGGCAATTTAAACAAAACCCCTAAAACAAAACAGCAGCATTCATGCTTCAAGCCATGCAGTAACAGAGCAGGAAGAGATGTGCAAATGGGCTGATTTATTCACCTAAAAAGTAAGTAAACATTGAAATATTATCCACATACCTTTAAAGGTGGCCATAGCGACATGAGTGGGTTTTACATACCAACATGCGGAGCCCATACCATCTATCCAGCAGCAGATACTTTCATGTTCACTAAATGGGAAATTAACACATAGATCATGCACCTCAAAACCTGCGCCACATACTGAACACGCCCATAGTAAATGGAGGATACACTTACAGAGCAGGAGAGCAGTCACCGAACGACACAGCATAAGAGCATTCATTGCGGAACGATCCGACGCAATGAGCAGCGATCAGCTGCACTATACGGCACAGCAAGCACACCCAAGCAGACACCAGCTTACCCAGCTAATTAAACATTACAATTAGCTATATATACACACACACACACACAATAAGCAAGAGTACAAACACGCGAAAACCATACCTCTGAAACGGAACAGCGAAGCAGCACTCAGCCGCACTATGCAGCACAGCAAAACCAGCTCTAACGCGGAGCAGCAGAAACAGCGATCAGCCGCACCATGCGGCACAGCAAACACACCTGCGCAGACACCAGCTCTAACACAGAGCACCAGAAATCCGGAAACAGCGATCAGCTGAACAAATGACGCACCCTCTAGCAGACCTTGTGACGCGTCTTTTATACCCCCCCCCAAATGCGGCTCAATAATAAATTAATGCCAAAGGGGCGTGGGCATCAAACAGCCTTAAAAATAGAGGCAAATAACTGCATTTCACCACAATCTACCCCCCACTTTTGCATCGCCGACCCGACGATGGACTGACCAAATGATGGCCACTGGAATCAATTCCAAGGCCTGAAGATAGCGGTCACAGCGTTAGTTATAAAATTAGAGGGGAGTAAAGCCCCCACTGTATGAGGAAGATGATGAAAATTAGAGTGGCGGCCAGCAGTTACTCGCCCAGTTCGTCGCACCACCGTTTCACCTACCGCAGATGGACCTCCGGACGAAGGGACCGATCCGGATGAGGGACCTACCTCTAACACCTCAGACTCACCAAGAGAATTTTCTGGTTCCACATGACCCAAGTCTGAAAGCCCCCTCAATAACTGGGGACTGATTTGCATAGGCGAAACCAATGTTCTGGACTCGACACTCGGTGCAATCTGACCTTGTATAGGTACCACACCCACCAAATCCACTTCGTCTTCATCCTCCTGCACTAAAACAGTCAATGGTTCACCACACTCCTCAAAAGGTGCAGATCCTCGAGAATCCTTCTGGACTCTACCCTTTAACAACAAACGGTGTACGGTCTTAACTTTACTCAGGTCATCCACGGGTGCGATTGAATAGACCGCACTGCCCTCCCAAGGCACCCGCACCACCTGGTACACTACCGGACTCCAAAGGTCCTGGATCTTATGGCGACCCTTGATGCCATGATCACGAAGGTATACAAACTGACCTTCTACCAACGGTGCATCCCGGACATGCTGATCGTGGTTCTCCTTGCGTCGAGCTGCCATGATCCGCAACCGCACTCGTGCACCCTCAAAAGCCACCTGCAGCCTGGTTTGATGTTCCCAGATCCACTCATGCACACTGCCCGCAAATGGCTCCTCCACTCTACCTAACAAAACGTCCACTGGTAGCCGTGGTTCCTGACCAAACATTAAAAAATGTGGTGACTCACCAGTGGATTGATGAGGGGTGGTGTTGTAGCAAAAGAGGACCTGGGGCAGACAGGTCCCAGCTCCAGAGTATTGTTGTATATTTGTATTGTGACGTTCTATTACAGCAGCTTTGTGCTGCTTGCCTTTTATATTGGCACTTTGTTAGATCGTATTGAATGCCCTTTTCTTCTGTGTTTTTAATCATTTTACTGTGATCGAATAAATATATTTTTCATAATAAACATATCCACGTCTCATTGTCCATGTGAGGGGAAACCGAACCTGTGTGCCCTTACTGGGTATTTCCCTGGATAATTAGACCAGGGTGGCGTAGTCGCTACTTGCTGTAGAGGTAAACCTCCTTAGAGGGGTATCATCTGAGAACACACTCGGGGTTTATTTGTTTCTCTACTCCCTTGACCCGCTCGCTTCGCCACATTTATATGGATTAATTTCACTTACTTGAATTTACAAAAAGTCAGACATTTTTTATCAAATCCAAAACCATAGTTTTGTTCCCCGTTATGTTTCCACCTTACTGAAGTGACTAGAATACTGCTTAATGGATTGTTATTGCTGATGCCACAGGCGCGTACAGATAGTCCACATCCAGGGTTTAATCAAAAATAACGTTACAATATTTTTTATGACTATATACAATCTCTTAAATCCAAACATGTGTTTGTGAAGCATATTTGATTGGTTGATGTATAAGTTGCATGTTTCTATACAAATTAAGTCCTACGAATTTGCCACCTTGTGCACTTTGACATATTCTCATGCGGCTATGTTGAATATATCATGTAGTTTTCTCATCACAAACTCACAGCTCATAACTGTGGGACAAAAGGGTCTCAGCTCTGCTATTTGTAAATGTCAGTGAGTTGCTATGTTCCTCAGAGCATTCCTTATCCCCCAGAGCTTTATTTCCTTTTTTCCCCTCACATTCTCCATTTCTCCGCTGCTCTGTTCTTCTATTGCAGGATTTACACTGTGTCATGCTGCTCTCAATACTGATATATGTAACAACATAAACTCTGTACAGATGTATCCCTTACGAACATGTATTACAGCTAGCATACTACAAAGCGCTGTCATTTCAGGGTGCCGATGTGTTTGTGTGCGTGAGGTACATCTCCTGACATATTTACAGTGGATGAAAAGTGGCTATGGTGATGTACCTCGTTGCTAGCACAAATCTACCAAACATTGTTACACAGCATTTGAGGTTAAGTTATCCTCTACTGTTTGTTTGAAAGCATGAATACCCTCCTATTTCCTAAATGACGGTCCCCTCTTGGGACAGGCAGGCAAAAAAACTCTGCCAAAAGCATCAAGCAAGAAAATCAAATGAACACCCCAGATAAAAACCTGGGACCAAATTAGTGCCGCAAACATGCACAGGCTAATTAATTTTAAGTGAATGATCAAGAAAAAAATAAAAGACGCAGTGCGCAGATGCAGTTTCATGGATAACTATCTAAGCGAGGTGCTCACTCATGGAGATCAGCCAGGTTTCTTATACAAAACATATCCAGATCGCAGAAAACCTTGATTTTATGCAACGGCAGATACATTTCAACAATCCTTGAGGCACTCTGTTCAACAATTTGCCCATGTCTGGAGGCCCGTAATTGTGCACACACATCAATTATGGATCAGCCTTAGCTTTCAGCCGCTATGCCTTCCAATCAGATGCCCACCCTGATGGTTTCCCTGGGCACTTTCTTTGAGCGGTTTGATTACAGGTGTTATACAGGCGGCCTTGTTAGGCCTCTTTTTCACTGGTTGAGGGAATCCTCTCTCCTGTCCGGATGAGGTGCAGAGGGGAATGTCTGGGGCTGACGGAGTTGGCTATCACATCCAGCTAACAATTTCTGTCAGGTCCCAAGAGGCCGGCTAATGAGGCCCACCGTCACGGCCGGAAGCAAGAGCCCCGCACCGGGCCAATGGAGTGAGAAGCAAGATCGGCACATAGCAGCCTTGCGATCAGTAATTGGAACCTTCTCTCTCTCCCTTTCACCCTATCTTACTTACATGCTTTTTCTCCCCCTTTTTTCTCTCTTTCTTTCTTTCTTTCCTTCCATCTCTTACTTATGTCAATTCATTGGCACTCAAATGGCTCCCTCTTCTCTATAACCAGCAGCCCTTCCCATTGTCAGCGGCCCCTTCTTTTCAAGCCCTGGGCCTGTCTTATCCATTGATCAGCCATACAGATGTGCTAATGAAGGCGGGAAAGTGGAGGTTTGTCTGAATCTGAGCCATTCATGGAGCTTTTCAAAGAGTAGGGATGGAGGAACAGTGGCCATGACAATGGCTGTGTGCTCTTGTGCTCACCTATAACAGCCTGTTAGAGAGAGAGAGATGGAAGAGACACAAACAGCCTGACCTGGCTGACACACAGTGGCTGGTACAGAAGTCTCCTGAGGCTTTTTGCATGAAACATGAGATTTCTCTGTATATATATCTCTCTTCCTTCCAATTTCTCTCTCTCTTCTTGTTCGAGTAAGTGTCTTCCAGATGCTGAGTCAGCCCCAGGCAGAGTGTGACCTATGCACTGCAAAGGTGAGACCCTGTTTTCTCATTGGTTCAATACAAATACTAGAAGCAATATTTTTATACCCTTCTATTTTTGTTGCTATTGTCTCTCTCTCTCTCTCTCTCTCTCTCTCGCTCTCTCTCTCTTCATCCATCTCTCTCACTTTATCTTTTCATGGAAGTCTCTCTCCTCTGTTTGGTAAGACATTCACTGAGTTCCATCATGCATCAGTCAGTTAAGACACAGAGAGAGACTGGATCCTCGGGAGCCTTGAGGTTACTGTTTAAGGTCAAGTGTGTAACCACCTAGACACAGCAGATGGACCTTGACCTCAGTAAAATATATTTTCTGTAAGAGCAGTTTTTTTTAAACACAGGATTCATTCTGTCAGCTCATTCTGACATAATTCTAGAAAGTAGAGCTAAGAAAAAGAAACAGACAAGATGACAAGTTTAACCCTTATGCATCAATAAAAAAAGTTACTCAGAGGTCCTTAGAGGCCAAAAATATCTGCATATAAAACTGCCATAATAATATTATATATAAAAATTATTTTACACTTTCAATTAGTAAATTTCTTTAACCAACATCAGTCCTGATCATAACTACAAAACAAATCATCAATTAAAATTTTCCATATACAAAATGCTTTGGGGACATTTTTGGGGGGAATTATTGCAGTCTGGGATATGTCAATGATATTTTTTGTCAGATTTAAGAAAAAATAGAAAAAGAAACGCACACTTAGGACCTCAGAGGACAAAAATGTCCGCATCAAAAAACTGCCATAAAAATATTATATATTAATATTATTTTCCTCTTTTACTGACTTTTTAACCAGGATTTTAACCCTTTAAATTCCAATTTGTTTACATAATGCCACTGTTTTTAAACACACACACACACACACACACACACACACACACACACACACACAAAACACACACACACACACATTTCTCAATACACACATACAAAACACATTCTGACACCCATACCAACACACCCACACAAATTTAACTCTATAATTTATTCAATTGACCTGCAGTGTTCTATAATGCAGCAAACAGAAAATATTAAAAAGCATGAATTTGCTCCATAGGCTAAACATGAGAAAAATGGCACCATCTGGTGGAAAATATAAAAAATTAAAATGTCATGAGTGTCACTATTTTCTGTACACAATGTTTTATATATGTATTATAGGAACTGGGGTTGAAATATCAAAATCCCCCAAAAATACACACCTTTGGCAGAAATGATGGCGTTGCCACAGCCAAAATTATTGAAAAAACAAAAATGAAAAAGACAAAAATGTCCTTAAGGTCGCAAAAGAGTAAATAGATGTGACACTTGAAAACTGTGTGATGGGATATTCTATTTTATTATATTCTATCTTTTTACATCAGTAAAATTTAAGAAATCCAATTTCTTTTTTTTCTGTCTCATAATATTTTGTGTATCTTTGATGTTTTGCTTTGAAAGAAATACCAATGAAATACATTTGTATCCTAATTTGTAATTTATAGCTTAATTCAACTAAATAACCAGTGAAATAATCAGTGAAGTGTGAATGAATAAAACTTCAGTCAGAGGGTTAAAATAAGCACAGAGTTGTCCAGTGTCTAAAAAGGTCTCCATATACAGTATAGAGAGGAACGAGAACTTTTTGAGAGAACTTTGCAACTGATTACACTTTTTGTTTATTTAAAGCTACATTACGGACACAGATTTGAATGAAACAGAATTAAATTACAAAAATGTTATTATTTTTATTATTTTTCTTCTTCTTATAATAATAATAATAATAAATAAAGCTGCAAGCAGCAATGCGATTCCTCCTCAAAATGGTAAATCATTTCAAATTGATCAGTAGAGGGTTGGAGTTAAACTCTCCCAATGGAGGAATCTAAAAAAACATGTCTTTGTATCTGAATCCTAAACAAAACATTTTCAGTGTACAGAAAAAACCATTATGCCAGACCTTATGGATCCTTGAGGCTTTTTTGTTCCCCATGAGAAATGAGGCATGTACATTAAGTTTCAGAAGAGTTGAATGAATGGGGTGGAAATTACAACTTTGAAAATAGGACATTTGGACATGGTCTGTAGCGGCCCCTAAGTGTGAATGTGGGCCATTCTTGGTTTGTGGGTTACTTTTGGCCTGTAGTATCAATGTACCAAATTAGAACATTTTTGACCAGAAAATAGGTATTTGGGCATGGTCTGTAGCGCCCCCTAAGGGTGAATGTGGGACATTCTTGGTTTGTGGGTTCCTGTTGGCATATAGTATCAATGTACCAAATTAGATCATTTTTGAACAGAAAATGAGAATTTTGGGCATGGCCTGTAGCGCCCACTAGGGCGAATGTCGACCATTCTTGGTTTGTGGATTCCTGTTGGCCTGTAGTATCAATGTACCAAATTAGAACATTTTTCACCAGAAAATAGGTATTTGGGCATGGTCTGTAGCGCCCCCTAAGGGTGAATGTGGGACATTCTTGGTTTGTGGGTTCCTGTTGGCATATAGTATCAATGTACCAAATTAGATCATTTTTGAACAGAAAATGAGACTTTTGGGCAAGGCCTGTAGCGCCCACTAAGGGTGAATGTCGACCATTCTTGGTTTGTGAATTCCTGTTGGCCTGTAGTATCAATGTACCAAATTAGAACATTTTTGACCAGAAAATGGGAATTTTGGCGTGGCCTGTAGTGCCCCCTAGTGGCGATTGTTGGCCATTCTTGGTTTGTGGGTTCCTGTTGGCCTATAGTATAATTTTACCAAATGAAAAAAATTTTGACGAGAAAATGGGAATTTCGGCGTAGCCTGTAGCGCCCCCTAGGGGCGAATGTCGGCCATTCTTGGTTTGTGGATTCCTGTTGGCCTGTAGTATCATTGTACCAAATTAGAACATTATTGACCAGAAAATGGGAATTTAGGCTTGGCCTGTAGCGCCCCTAGTGGAAAATGTTGGCCATTCTTTGTGTAGTACCTCAGAGTGATGTCATCTTGAAGTATGTTAGGTTTGAAAAACCATCAGTCAAAGTTACATTTGATTTATTGACACGTATATATTGTTAAAATTTGGACATTTACATAAACACGCCCTTTTCAGCCATTTTGTATCGTATTCATTTTTCCTAAGTAACATTTTCAAAGACTTCAATTCTACACGTGTACCAAATTTCAAGTCAATTGGAGCTACGATTCAGGAGAAGAAGAGTTTTGTAGGTTTTCGCAAATTTTCAACGTACTGGAAAATCCATCATGGTGGAAGTTATGGGTCCTTGAGGCTTTTTTGTTCCCCATGATAAATGAGGCATGTACACCAAGTTTCAGAAGATTTGGACAAATGGCGTGGAAATGGTATCGCTTTGAAAATATTTTTTTTGGGCATGGCCTGTAGCGCCACCTATGGGCGAATGTGGACCATTCTTGGTTTAGGGGTACCTGTTTGCATGGAGTATCAATGTGCCAATTTAGAAAATTTTTGACCAGTGACTTTTTGAGATATTGCGGCTCAAGGAGAATAATAATAATAAATATAGCTGCAAGCAGCAATGCGGATTCCTCCTCAAAATGGCAAATCATTTAAAATTGATCAGTAGAGGGTTGGGGTTAAACCCTCTCAATGGATGAATCCAAAAACCACGTATTTCTGTCTGAATCCTAAACGAAACATTTTCAGTGTACAGAAAAATCCATCAATACAGACCTTATGGATCCTTGAGGCTTTTTTGTTCCCAATGAGAAATGAGGCATGTACACCAAGTTTCAGAAGAATTAGTTAAATGGCGTGGAAATGGTATCACTTTGAAAATATTTTTTTGGGATGTGGCCTGTAGCGCCACCTATGGGCAAATGTGGGCCATTCTTGGTTTGTGGGTTCCTGTTGGCCTGTAGTATCAATGTACAAAATTAGAAAATATTTGACCAGAAAATGGGAATTTTGGAGTGGCCTGTAGTGCTCCCTAGGGGCTGAATGTGGGCCATTCTTGGTTTGTGGGTTCCTGTCGGCCTATAGAATCAATGTACCAAATTAGAAAATGTTTGACCAGAAAATGGGAATTTTGGCGTGGCCTTTAAGCCCCATAAGGGCTGAATGTGGGCCATACTTGGTTTGTGGGTTCCTGTTGGCCTGTAGTATCAATGTACCAAATTAGAACATTTTTGACCAGAAAATGGGAATTTCTGCGTGGCCTGTAGCGCCCCTAGGGGCGAATGTTGGCCATTCTTTGCGCAGTATTTCAGAGTGATGTCATCTTGAAGCATGTTAGGTTTGAAAAACCATCAGTCAAAATTACATTTGATTTATTGACACGTATATATTGTTAAAATTTGGACATTTACATAAACACGCCCCTTTCAGCCATTTTGTATCGTATTCATTTTTCCTAAGTAATGTTTTCAAGGATGTCCATTCTACACATGTGTACCAAATTTCAAGTCAATTGGAGCTACGGTTCAGGAGAAGAAGAGTTTTGTAGGTTTTCGCAAATTTTCAACGTACGGGAAAATCCATCATGGCGGAAGTTATGGGTTCTTGAGGCTTTTTTGTTCCCCATGAGGAATTAGGCATGTACACCAAATTTCAGAAGATTTGGACAAATGGCGTGGAAATTGTATCACTTTGAATTTTGTTTTTTGGGCGTGGCCTGTTACGCCACCTATGGGCGAATGTGGGCCATTCTTGGTTTGGGGGTACCCGTTGGCATGGAGTATCAATGTGCCAATTTAGAAAATTTTTGACCAGTGACTTTTTGAGCTATTGGGGCTCAAGGAGAATAATAATAATAATAATAATAATAAATATAGCTGCAAGCAGCAATGCGGATTCCTCCTCAAAATAGCAAATCATTTAAAATTGATCAGTAGATGGTTGGGGATAAACCCTCCCAATTAAGGAATTCAAAAAACATGTCTTTGTCTGAATCCTAAACGAAACATTTTCAATGTACAGGAAAATCCATACCGGACCTTATGGATCCTTGAGGCTTTTTTGTTCCCAATGAGAAATGAGGCATGTACACCGAGTTTCAGAAGAATTGGACAAATGGCGTGGAAATGGTATCACTTTGAAAATATTTTTTTGGGGCGTGGCCTGTAGCAACACCTATGGTCGAATGTGGGCCATTCTTGGTTTGTGGGTTCCTGTTGGCCTGTAGTATCAATGTACAAAATTAGAAAATATTTGACCAGAAAATGGTAATTTTGGAGTGGCCTGTAGCGCCCCCTAGGGGCGAATGTGGGCCGTTCTTGGTTTGTGGGTTCCTTTTGGCCTGTAGAATCAATGTACCAAATTAGAAAATGTTTGACCAGAAAATGGGACTTTTGGGAATTACCTGTAGCGCCCCCTAATGGCGAATGTTGGCCATTCTTGGTTTGTGGGTTCCTGTTGGCCTGTAGTACCATTGTACCAAATTAGAACATTTTAGGTTTGGAATTACCTGTAGCGCCCCCTAATGGCGAATGTTGGCCATTCGTGGTTTGTGGGTTCCTGTTGGCATGTAGTATCAATGTACCAAATTAAAAAAAAATTTGACCAGAAAACGGGAATTTTGGCGTGGCCTTTAGCGCCCCCTAGTGGCGAATGTCGTCCATTCTTGGTTTGTGGGTTCCTGTTGGCCTGTAGTACCATTGTACCAAATTAGAACATTTTTGACCAGAAAATGGGAATTTCGGCATGGCCTGTAAGCCCCTAGGGGCTGAATGTTGGCCATTCTTTACGCAGTACTTCAGAGTGATGTCATCTTGAAGCATGTTAGGTTTGAAAAACCATCAGTCAAAATTACATTTGATTTATTGACACGTATATATTGTTAAAATTTGGACATTTACATAAACACGCCCCTTTCAGCCATTTTGTATCGTATTCATTTTTCCTAAGTAACGTTTTCAAAGACTTCAATTCTACACATGTGTACCAAATTTCAAGTCAATTGGAGCTACGGTTCAGGAGAAGAAGAGTTTTGTAGGTTTTCGCAAATTTTCAACGTACAGGAAAATCCATCATGGCGGAAGTTATGGGTTCTTGAGGCTTTTTTGTTCCCCATGAGGAATGAGGCATGTACACCAAATTTCAGAAGATTTGGACAAATGGCGTGGAAATTGTATCACTTTGAATTTTGTTTTTTTGGGCGTGGCCTGTAGCGCCACCTATGGGCGAATGTGGGCCATTCTTGGTTTGGGGGTACCCGTTGGCATGGAGTATCAATGTGCCAATTTAGAAAATTTTTGACCAGTGACTTTTTGAGCTATTGGGGTTCAAGGAGAATAATAATAATAATAATATATAATAATAATAATAATAATAATAATAAAACCATCAATTACAATAGATTCCCTCCTACGGAGGAATCTAATAATAATAATAATAATAATAATAATAATAATAATAATAATAATAAAACCGATCAAATACAATAGATTCCTCCTTACGGAGGAATCTAATAATAAAACCATCAATTACAATAGATTCCCTCCTACGGAGGAATCTAATAATAATAAAACCATCAAATACAATAGATTCCCTCCTTACGGAGGAATCTAATAATAAAACCATCAATTACAATAGATTCCCTCCTACGGAGGAATCTAATAATAATAAAACCATCAATTACAATAGATTCCCTCCTACGGAGGAATCTAATAAAACCATCAAATACAATAGATTCCCTCCTTACGGAGGAATCTAATAATAAAACCATCAAATACAATAGATTCCCTCCTTACGGAGGAATCTAAATATAGCTGCAAGCAGCAATGCGGATTCCTCCTCAAAATGGCAAATCATTTAAAACTGATCAGTAGAGGGTTGGGGTTAAACCCTCTCAATGGATGAATCCAAAAAACACGTACTTCTGTCTGAATCCTAAACTAAAAATTTTCAGTGTACAGGAAAATTCATCATACCGGACATCATGGATCCTTGAGGCTTTTTTGTTTCCAATGAGAAATGAGGAATGTACATTAAGTTTCAGACGAATTTGACAAATTGGGTGAAAATGCCATCAGTTTGAAAATGGGACATTTGGGCGTGGTCTGTAGCGCCCCCTAAGGGTGAATGTGGGCCATTCTTGATTTGTGGGTTCCTGTTGGCCTGTAGTATCAAAGTAGCAATTTAGAACATTTTTGAACAGAAAATGAGACTTTTGGGCATGGTCTGTAGCGCCCCTAAAGGGCTGAATGTGGGCCATTCTTGGTTTGTGGGTTCCTGTTGGCCTGTAGTATCAATGTACCAAATTAGAGAATTTTTGCCTGGAAAATGAGAATTTTTGCATTTCCTGTAGCGCCCCTATTGGCTGAATGTGGTCCATTCTTGGTTTGTGTGTTCCTGTTGGCCTGTAGTATCAATGTACCAAATTAGAAAATTTTTGACCAGAAAATGGGAATTTTGTCATGGCCTGTAGTGCTCCCTAGGGGCTGAATGTTGGCCATTCTTGGTTTGTGGGTTCCTGTTGGCCTGTAGTATCAATGTACCAAATTAGCATTCATTTTATGCATTGTAAAAATAAGTGAATGTTAAAGGGATATTTGATCATTTCCTCAACCTCATGCAGTCCCAGATGTGTACTGACTTTCTTCTGCAGAAATTGAATGAAGATGTTTAGAAGAATATCTCAGCTCTGTTGGTCCTTTCAATGTAAGTAAATGAGAAGTGGTGAGAAACAGATCAATAATTAAGTCATTCTTTACTATAAATCTCTACTTTCACTTTCACAAGTGCTCTTCTCTCTTATGAGTTCTTTTTCTGTTTTTTTTTGTTTTGTTTTTGTGTGATTTACATAAGCATATCACCCCTCATGAGCAGGGTGGACAATTTATAGTAAAAATAAATAAAAATATTCTATACTACATATATTGATCTTTTCACACCCACACCTATAATATCCCTTCTGAAAGTATGGATTAAACCACTGGAGTGTTATGGGTTACTTTTTATGTTGCATTTATGTGATTTTTGTTGATGTGAGTTCTGATCACCATTCAAGTGCATTGAAAGCACCAACAGGCCTGAGAAAGAAAGAAATACACATCTGGGATAGAAAGAGGGTGAGTAAATGATGAGAGAAATATCTATTTGTGGTAAACTAATTTTATTTGAAAGACTATCTAGGCACATAATAACACTGCATAGCTGTGACTGTTTATAACTATTTCAAAATGTAAAAGCTCACACTTTAAATGGTCAGTGCTTTGATTTTTAAATCATTAAAATAGCAACAGATCCAGTGAAAAAAATGGAGATTGAGTTATTGTTTTTACATTTTACATGCCATTCAAAAACGTGGCATTTCGAAGGCTAAATTGTTACTGTCTCTTTAAGAGGCTTTTATCGCATGATACGATATTTAAGGCACAGTTCAGTTTAATCTTTTGAGAACTGTGAACGTGAAGTATCATTATTTACCTTCTGTGCAGTTCTTGTTGCATCTGTATTCATTTCAGAGATTATGGGTGTGAGGTGATAAAATACAGACTGCGTGAATTTTGTGACGTGTTTCAGAAAGATTATCTCGAAGACAGATGAGCACCCTGTTTATTGTCTTTATTTTACAAAAGTACAAGGTTTTGTTGTTATTGTAAGTTTGCACAAATAAAGGTACACATTTCATAGTTTGTAATGATGTCTCGCATGTTTCTGTATGGGCAAAAATAACGCAGTATTTGATTTAAGTTGTTTCCGCTGTTTCGAGAGAAAAATATAGCAGGACGTCATCTGGAATAATGCCAGAATAAAATATAATAATTCCAGATTTCTTTCTCAACTGTTTGTTTACTTGAGACATAACAGACTCCTCAATATATCATGTATTTTGACACTCTGTTGTATGAAATTGTCCGTTCAGACGCAAGCAGCAGCGAAAGACATCAGAGTGCGTGAGTTAGACGCGACGCGGCTCGCTGTGTCACACAAACAGCTCGCAAACATGTATTTGAGTTGTTTTGACATTTGTTGAGTTGAATAGTGTAAAATCGCTTGAATGTTCAAACAGGCAAACATTGTATACAACCGACAAACCTTCGTGAAGATGCGAGCAAAAATGATCTCGCCTCGTGGTTATATAGCGATTATTTTTCTGAAACACGTCATAACTAAGACAGAGACGGCTTTATTTTACAAAAGCACAAGGTTTTGTTGTTATTGTAAGTGTATTGTAAAAGTACAACTTTCATAGTTTGTGACGATGTATTAAATATATCTGTATGTGCAAAAATAACGCAGTATTTTGTTTAAGCTGTTAACGCTGTTTCGAGAGAGAAAAATCTTAACAGGACACCACAGCGGCATCCATGTTGGTCACTGCAATAATTCATAATTCAATATATTGATACCCGATTTCTTTATCAACTGTTTGTTCACTTGAGATATAGCAGACACCCCAATATATCATGTATTTTGGTGAATGAAATTGTCCGTTCAAACGCATGAAGCAGTGAAAGCGAACTCTCATCGGCGTGCGAGCGTTAGACGCGACGCGGCTCGCTCGCTGTGTCACACAAACTGCTCGAAAACATTTATTTGAGTTGTTTTGCCTTTGTTGAGTTGAATAGTGTAAAATCGCTTGAATGTTCAAACCGGAAAGCATTAAGACACACAATTGATTTGACATACCTCCGTGCAGACGCAAAATGTCTTCTGCTTCTAAGTCTGGAGCTCCACCCACTAGGAGACCGAAATGCTTCATTAGAGAGATTGCTCCAGGAGAGCTGCATGTGGCAGACAGAGTTACTCCAGTAGAGGGAGCCTCTTTGCTCAGCCAATGTAAGTGATTGGGATTTTACATGTGGACCGTATTTATCCAGTAGAGGGGGCACTTTTGCTCAGCCATTGTAAATCAATGGGATTTGTAAAATTTTTGATCATCTTTTGTGTGTACATTTACATAAACACGTCCATTTCAGCCATTTTGTATTGTATTCATTTTTGCTAAGTAACGTTTGGAAAGACAGACATACTACACATGTGTGCCAAATTCCAAGTCAATTGGAGCTGAGGTTCAGGAGAAGAAGAGTTTTGTAGGTTTTCCAAAATTTTCACTGTACAGGAAAATCCATAATGCCAGAAGTATGGGTCCTTGAGGCTTTTTTGTTCCCCATGAGAAATGAGGCATGTTTACAAAGTTTCAGAAGATTTGGACAAATGGGGTGGAAATTATATCACTTTGAAATTTTGTTTTTGGGCGTGGCCTGTAGCGCCACCTATGGGCGAATGTTGACCATTCTTGGTTTGGGGGTACCCGTTGGCATGGAGTATCAATGTGCCAATTTAGAAAATTTTTGACCAGTGACTTTTTGAGCTATTTGGGCTCAAGGAGAATAATAATAATAATAATAATAATAATAATAATAAATATAGCTGCAAGCAGCAATGTGGATTCCTCCTCAAAATGGCAAATCATTTAAAATTGATCAGTAGATGGTTGGGGATAAACCCTCCCAATTAAGGAATTCAAAAAACATGTCTTTGTCTGAATCCTAAACGAAACATTTTCAATGTACAGGAAAATCCATACCGGACCTTATGGATCCTTGAGGCTTTTTGTTCCCAATGAGAAATGAGGCATGTACACCAAGTTTCAGAAGAATTGGACAAATGGCGTGGAAATGGTATCACTTTGAAAATATTTTTTTGGGGCGTGGCCTGTAGCGCCACCTATGGTCGAATGTGGGCCATTCTTGGTTTGTGGGTTCCTGTTGGCCTGTAGTATCAATGTACAAAATTAGAAAATATTTGACCAGAAAATGGGAATTTTGGAGTGGCCTGTAGCGCCCTCTAGGCGTAATGTGGGCCATTCTTGGTTTGTGGGTTCCTGTTGGCCTATGGAATCAATGTACCAAATTAGAAAATGTTTGACCAGAAAATGGGAATTTTGGAGTGGCCTGTAAGCCCCCTAGGGGCTGAATGTTGGCCATTCTTGGTTTGTGGGTTCCTGTTGGCATGTAGTATCAATGTACCAAATTAGAACATTTTTGACCAGAAAACGGGAATTTTGGCGTGGCCTTTAAGCCCCCTAGTGGCTGAATGTCGTCCATTCTTGGTTTGTGGGTTCCTGTTGGCCTGTAGTACCACTGTACCAAATTAGAACATTTTAGACCAGAAAATGGGAATTTCGGCATGGCCTGTAAGCCCCCTAGAGGCTGAATGTTGGCCATTCTTTGCGCAGTACTTCAGAGTGATGTCATCTTGAAGCATGTTAGGTTTGAAAAACCATCAGTCAAAATTACATTTGATTTATTGACACGTATATATTGTTAAAATTTGGACATTTACATAAACACGCCCCTTTCAGCCATTTTGTATCGTATTCATTTTTCCTAAGTAACGTTTTCAAAGACTTCAATTCTACACATGTGTACCAAATTTCAAGTCAATTGGAGCTACGGTTCAGGAGAAGAAGAGTTTTGTAGGTTTTCAGCAAATTTTCACCGTACGGGAAAATCCATCATGGCGGAAGTTATGGGTTCTTGAGGCTTTTTTGTTCCCCATGAGAAATGAGGCATGTACACCAAGTTTCAGAAGATTTGGACAAATGGCGTGGAAATGGTATCACTTTGAATTTTGTTTTTTGGGCGTGGCCTGTAGCGCCACCTATGGGCGAATGTTGACCATTCTTGGTTTGGGGGTACCCGTTGGCATGGACTATCAATGTGCCAATTTAGAAAAGTTTTGACCAGTGACTTTTTGAGCTATTTGGGCTCAAGGAGAATAATAATAATAATAATAATAAATATAGCTGCAAGCAGCAATGCGGATTCCTCCTCAAAATGGCAAATCATTTAAAATTGATCAGTAGATGGTTGGGGATAAACCCTCCCAATTAAGGAATTCAAAAAACATGTCTTTGTCTGAATCCTAAACGAAACATTTTCAATGTACAGGAAAATCCATACCGGACCTTATGGATCCTTGAGGCTTTTTGTTCCCAATGAGAAATGAGGCATGTACACCAAGTTTCAGAAGAATTGGACAAATGGCGTGGAAATGGTATCACTTTGAAAATATTTTTTGGGACGTGGCCTGTAGCGCCACCTATGGTCTAATGTGGGCCATTCTTGGTTTGTGGGTTCCTGTTGGTCTGTAGTATCAATGTACAAAATTAGAAAATATTTGACCAGAAAATGGGAATTTTGGAGTGGCCTATAAGCCCCCTAGGGGCTGAATGTGGGCCATTCTTGGTTTGTGGGTTCCTGTTGGCCTATGGAATCAATGTACCAAATTAGAAAATGTTTGACCAGAAAATGGGAATTTTGGAGTGGCCTGTAAGCGCCCCTAGGGGCAAATGTTGGCCATTCTTGGTTTGTGGGTTCCTGTTGGCATGTAGTATCAATGTACCAAATTAGAACATTTTTGACCAGAAAACGGGAATTTTGGCGTGGCCTTTAAGCCCCCTAGTGGCTGAATGTCGTCCATTCTTGGTTTGTGGGTTCCTGTTGGCCTGTAGTACCATTGTACCAAATTAGAACATTTTAGACCAGAAAATGGGAATTTCGGCATGGCCTGTAAGCCCCCTAGGGGCTGAATGTTGGCCATTCTTTACGCAGTACTTCAGAGTGATGTCATCTTGAAGCATGTTAGGTTTGAAAAACCATCAGTCAAAATTACATTTGATTTATTGACACGTATATATTGTTAAAATTTGGACATTTACATAAACACGCCCCTTTCAGCCATTTTGTATCGTATTTATTTTTCCTAAGTAACGTTTTCAAAGACTTCAACTCTACACATGTGTACCAAATTTCAAGTCAATTGGGGCTACGGTTCAGGAGAAGAAGAGTTTTGTAGATTTTCGCAAATTTTCACCGTACTGGAAAATCCATTATGGCGGAAGTTATGGGTTCTTGAGGCTTTTTTGTTCCCCATGAGAAATGAGGCATGTACACCAAGTTTCAGAAGATTTGGACAAATGGCGTGGAAATGGTATCACTTTGAAAATATTTTTTTTGGGCGTGGCCTGTAGCGCCACCTATGGGCGAATGTTGACGATTCTTGGTTTGGGGGTACCCGTTGGCATGGACTACCAATGTGCCAATTTAGAAAATTTTTGACCAGTGACTTTTTGAGCTATTTGGGCTCAAGGAGAATAATAATAATAATAATAATAAATATAGCTGCAAGCAGCAATGCGGATTCCTCCTCAAAATGGCAAATCATTTCAAATTGATCAGTAGAGGGTTGGGGTTAAACCCTCTCAATGGATGAATCCAAAAAACATGTATTTCTGTCTGAATCCTAAACGAAACATTTTCAGTCTACAGGAAAATCCATCATACCTTATGGATCCTTGAGGCGTTTTTGTTCCCAATGAGAAATGAGGCATGTACACCAAGATTCAAAAGAATTAGTTAAATGGCGTGGAAATGGTATCACTTTGAAAATATTTTTTGGGGGCGTGGCCTGTAGTGCCTCCTATGGGCAAATGTGGGTCATTCTTGGTTTGTGGGTTCCTGTTGGCCTGTAGTATCAATGTACATAATTAGAAAATATTTGACCAGAAAATGGGACTTTTGGGAATTACCTGTAGCGCCCCCTAGGGGTGAATGTTGGCCATTCTTGGTTTGAGGGTTCCTTTTGGCCTGTACTATTAATGTACCAAATTAGAACATTTTTGACCAGAAAATGGGAATTTCAGCATGGCCTGTAGTGCCCCCTAGGGGCGAATGTTGGCCATTCTTGGTTTGAGGGTTCCTGTTGACCTGCAGTATCAATGTACCAAATTAGAACGTTTTTGACCAGAAAACGAAATTTTGGAGTAGCCTGTAGCGCCCCCTAAGGGCTGAATGTGGGCCACACTTGGTATGTGGGTTCCTGTTGGCCTGTAGTATCAAAGTACCAAATTAGAAAATTTTTGACCAGAAAATGGGAATTTTGGCTTGTCCTGTAGTGCCCCCTAGTGGCTGAATGTCGGTCATTCTTGGTTTGTGGATTCCTGTTGGCCTGTACTATTCTTGTACCGAATTAGAACATTTTTGACCAGAAAATGGGAATTTTGGCTTGTCCTGTAGTGCCCCCTAGTGGCGTATGTCGGTTATTCTTGGTTTGTGGATTCCTGTTGGCCTGTACTATTAATTTACCAAATTAGAACATTTTTGACCAGAAAATGGGAATTTTGGCATGGCCATTCTTTGCACAGTACTTCAGAGTGATGTCATCTTTAAGCATGTTAGGTTTGAAAAACCATCAGTCAAAATTACATTTGATTTATTGACACGTATATATTGTTAAAATTTGGACATTTACATAAACACGCCCCTTTCAGCCATTTTGTATCGTATTCATTTTTCCTAAGTAACGTTTTCAAGGATGTCCATTCTACACATGTGTACCAAATTTCAAGTCAATTGGAGCTACGGTTCAGGAGAAGAAAGAGTTTTGTAGGTTTTAGCAAATTTTCAACGTACGGGAAAATCCATCATGGCGGAAGTTATGGGTTCTTGAGGCTTTTTTGTTCCCCATGAGGAATGAGGCATGTACACCAAATTTCAGAAGATTTGGACAAATGGCGTGGAAATTGTATCACTTTGAATTTTGTTTTTTGGGCGTGGCCTGTAGCGCCACCTATGGGCGAATGTGGGCCATTCTTGGTTTGGGGGTACCCGTTGGCATGGAGTATCAATGTGCCAATTTAGAAAATTTTTGACCAGTGACTTTTTGAGCTATTGGGGCTCAAGGAGAATAATAATAATAATAATAATAAATATAGCTGCAAGCAGCAATGCGGATTCCTCCTCAAAATGGCAAATCATTTAAAATTGATCAGTAGATGGTTGGGGATAAACCCTCCCAATTAAGGAATTCAAAAAACATGTCTTCGTCTGATTCCTAAACAAAACATTTTCAATGTACAGGAAAATCCATACCGGACCTTATGGATCCTTGAGGCTTTTTTGTTCCCAATGAGAAATGCGGCATGTACACCAAGTTTCAGAAGAATTGGACAAATGGGGTGGATATTATATCATTTTGAAAAAATTTTTTTGGGGCGTGGCCTGTAGCGCCACCTATGGGCAAATGTTGGTCATTCTTGGTTTGTGGGTTCCTGTTGGCCTGTAGTATAAATGTACAAAATTAGAAAATATTTGACCAGAAAATGGGAATTTCGGCATGGCCTGTAGCGCCTCCTAGGGGTGAATGTTGGCCATTCTTGGTTTGTGGGTTCCTGTTGGCCTGTAGTATCAATGTACCAAATTAGAACATTTTTGACCAGAAAACGGGAATTTTGGCGTGGCCTTTAGAGCCCCCTAGTGGCGAATGTCGGCCATTCTTGGTTTGTGGGTTCCTGTTGGCCTGTAGTACCATTGTACCAAATTAGAACATTTTAGACCAGAAAATGGGAATTTCGGCATGGCCTGTAAGCCCCCTAAGGGCTGAATGTTGGCCATTCTTTGCACAGTACTTCAGAGTGATGTCATCTTGAAGCATGTTAGGTTTGAAAAACCATCAGTCAAAATTACGTTTGATTTATTGACACGTATATATTGTTAAAATTTGGACATTTACATAAACACGCCCCTTTCAGCCATTTTGTATCGTATTCATTTTTCCTAAGTAACGTTTTCAAAGACTTAAATTCTACACATGTGTACCAAATTTCAAGTCAATTGGAGCTACGGTTCAGGAGAAGAAGAGTTTTGTAGGTTTTCGCAAATTTTCACCGTACTGGAAAATCCATCATGGCGGAAGTTATGGGTTCTTGAGGCTTTTTTGTTCCCCATGAGAAATGAGGCATGTACACCAAGTTTCAGAAGATTTGGACAAATGGCGTGGAAATGGTATCACTTTGAAAATATTTTTTTTGGGCGTGGCCTGTAGCGCCACCTATTGGCGAATGTTGACCATTCTTGGTTTGGGGGTACCCGTTGGCATGGACTATCAATGTGCCAATTTAGAAAACTTTTGACCAGTGACTTTTTGAGCTATTTGGGCTCAAGGAGAATAATAATAATAATAATAATAATAATAAAACCGTCAAATACAATAGATTCCCTCCTTACGGAGGAATCTAATAATAATAATAAATATAGCTGCAAGCAGCAATGCGGATTCCTCCTCAAAATGGCAAATCATTTAAAATTGATCAGTAGAGGGTTGGGGTTAAACCCTCTCAATGGATGAATCCAAAAACCACGTATTTCTGTCTGAATCCTAAACGAAACATTTTCAGTGTACAGAAAAATCCATCAATACAGACCTTATGGATCCTTGAGGCTTTTTGTTCCCAATGAGAAATGAGGCATGTACACCAAGTTTCAGAAGAATTCGTTAAATGGCGTGGAAATGGTATCACTTTGAAAATATTTTTTGGGATGTGGCCTGTAGCGCCACCTATGGGCAAATGTGGGCCATTCTTGGTTTGTGGGTTCCTGTCGGCCTATAGAATCAATGTACCAAATTAGAAAATGTTTGACCAGAAAATGGGAATTTTGGCGTGGCCTTTAGCGCCCCTAAGGGTGAATGTGGGCCATACTTGGTTTGTGGGTTCCTGTTGGCCTGTAGTATCAATGTACCAAATTAGAACATTTTTGACCAGAAAATGGGAATTTCTGCGTGGCCTGTAGCGCCCCCTAAGGGCGAATGTTGGCCATTCTTTGCGCAGTATTGCACAGTATATATATTGTTAAAATTTGGACATTTACATAAACACGCCCCTTTCAGCCATTTTGTATCGTATTCATTTTTCCTAAGTAACGTTTTCAAAGATGTCCATTCTACACATGTGTACCAAATTTCAAGTCAATTGGAGCTGAGGTTCAGGAGAAGAAGAGTTTTGTAGGTTTTCGCAAATTTTTAACGTACGGGAAAATCCATCATGGCGGAAGTTATGGGTTCTTGAGGCTTTTTTGTTCCCCATGAGGAATGAGGCATGTACACCAAATTTCAGAAGATTTGGACAAATGGCGTGGAAATGTATCCTTTGAATTTTGTTTTTTGGGCGTGGCCTGTAGCGCCACCTATGGGCTGAATGTGGGCCATTCTTGGTTTGGGGGTACCCGTTGGCATGGAGTATCAATGTGCCAATTTAGAAAATTTTTGACCAGTGACTTTTTGAGCTATTGGGGCTCAAGGAGAATAATAATAATAATAATAATAATAATAAAACCATCAATTACAATAGATTCCCTCCTACGGAGGAATCTAATAATAATAATAATAATAATAAATATAGCTGCAAGCAGCAATGCGGATTCCTCCTCAAAATGGCAAATCATTTAAAATTGATCAGTAGATGGTTGGGGATAAACCCTCCCAATTAAGGAATTCAAAAAAACATGTCTTTGTCTGAATCCTAAACGAAACATTTTCAATGTACAGGAAAATCCATACCGGACCTTATGGATCCTTGAGGCTTTTTTGTTCCCAATGAGAAATGAGGCATGTACACCAAGTTTCAGAAGAATTAGACAAATAGCGTGGAAATGGTATCACTTTGAAAATATTTTTTGGGGCGTGGCCTGTAGCACCACCTATGGTCGAATGTGGGCCATTCTTGGTTTGTGGGTTCCTGTTGGCCTGTAGTATCAATGTACAAAATTAGAAAATATTTGACCAGAAAATGGGAATTTTGGAGTGGCCTGTAGCGCCCCTAGGGGCTGAATGTGTGCCATTCTTGGTTTGTGGGTTCCTTTTGGCCTGTAGAATCAATGTACCAAATTAGAAAATGTTTGACCAGAAAATGGGACATTTGGGAATTACCTGTAGCGCCCCTAATGGCGAATGTTGGCCATTCTTGGTTTGTGGGTTGCTGTTGGCCTGTAGTACCATTGTACCAAATTAGAACATTTTAGACCAGAAAATGGGAATTTCGGCATGGCCTGTAGCGCCCCTAGGGGTGAATGTTGGCCATTCTTGGTTTGTGGGTTCCTGTTGGCCTGTAGTATCAATGTACCAAATTAGAACATTTTTGACCAGAAAACGGGAATTTTGGCGTGGCCTTTAAGCCCCCTAGTGGCGAATGTCGGCCATTCTTGGTTTGTGGGTTCCTGTTGGCCTGTAGTACCATTGTACCAAATTAGAACATTTTAGACCAGAAAATGGGAATTTCGGCATGGCCTGTAGCGCCCCCTAGGGGTGAATGTTGGCCATTCTTTGCGCAGTATTTCAGAGTGATGTCATCTTGAAGCATGTTAGGTTTGAAAAACCATCAGTCAAAATTACATTTGATTTATTGACACGTATATATTGTTAAAATTTGGACATTTACATAAACACGCCCCTTTCAGCCATTTTGTATCGTATTCATTTTTCCTAAGTAATGTTTTCAAGGATGTCCATTCTACACATGTGTACCAAATTTCAAGTCAATTGGAGCTACGGTTCAGGAGAAGAAGAGTTTTGTAGGTTTTCGCAAATTTTCAACGTACGGGAAAATCCATCATGGCGGAAGTTATGGGTTCTTGAGGCTTTTTTGTTCCCCATGAGGAATGAGGCATGTACACCAAATTTCAGAAGATTTGGACAAATGGCGTGGAAATTGTATCACTTTGAATTTTGTTTTTTGGGCGTGGCCTGTAGCGCCACCTATGGGTGAATGTGGGCCATTCTTGGTTTGGGGGTACCCGTTGGCATGGAGTATCAATGTGCCAATTTAGAAAATTTTTGACCAGTGACTTTTTGAGCTATTGGGGCTCAAGGAGAATAATAATAATAATAATAATAATAAATATAGCTGCAAGCAGCAATGCGGATTCCTCCTCAAAATGGCAAATCATTTCAAATTGATCAGTAGAGGGTTGGGGTTAAACCCTCTCAATGGATGAATCCAAAAAACATGTATTTCTGTCTGAATCCTAAACGAAACATTTTCAGTCTACAGGAAAATCCATCATACCTTATGGATCCTTGAGGCGTTTTTGTTCCCAATGAGAAATGAGGCATGTACACCAAGATTCAAAAGAATTGGTTAAATGGCGTGGAAATGGTATCACTTTGAAAATATTTTTTGGGGCGTGGCCTGTAGCACCTCCTATGGGCAAATGTGGGTCATTCTTGGTTTGTGGGTTCCTGTTGGCCTGTAGTATCAATGTACATAATTAGAAAATATTTGACCAGAAAATGGGACTTTTGGGAATTACCTGTAGCGCCCCCTAGGGGTGAATGTTGGCCATTCTTGGTTTGAGGGTTCCTGTTGGCCTGTAGTATCAATGTACCAAATTAGAACATTTTTGACCATAAAATGGGAATTTCGGCGTGGCCTCTAGTGCCCCCTAGGGGCGAATGTTGGCCATTCTTTGTTTGTGGGTTCCTGTTGGCCAGTAGTACCAATGTACCATATTAGAAAATTTTTGACCAGAAAACGAAATTTTGGGAGTGGCCTGTAGCGCCCCCTAATGGCGAATGTGGGCCATACTTGGTTTGTGGAGTCCTGTTGGCCTGTAGTATCAATGTACCAAATTATAACTTTTTTGACCAGAAAATGGGAATTTCGGCTTGGCCTCTAGCGCCACCTAGTGGTGAATGTCGGTCATTCTTGGTTTGTGGATTCCTTTTGGCCTGTATTATTAATGTACCAAATTAGAACATTTTTGACCAGAAAATGGGAATTTCGGCATGGCCTGTAGTGCCCCCTAGGGGCGAATGTTGGCCATTCTTGGTTTGAGGGTTCCTGTTGACCTGCAGTATCAATGTACCAAATTAGAACGTTTTTGACCAGAAAACGTAATTTTGGAGTAGCCTGTAGCGCCCCCTAAGGGCGAATGTGGGCCACACTTGGTATGTAGGTTCCTGTTGGCCTGTAGTATCAAAGTACCAAATTAGAAAATTTTTGACCAGAAAATGGGAATTTTGGCTTGTCCTGTAGTGCCCCCTAGTGGCGAATGTCGGTCATTCTTGGTTTGTGGATTCCTGTTGGCCTTTACTATTCTTGTACCGAATTAGAACATTTTTGACCAGAAAATGGGAATTTTGGCTTGTCCTGTAGTGCCCCTAGTGGCGTATGTCGGTCATTCTTGGTTTGTGGATTCCTGTTGGCCTGTACTATTAATTTACCAAATTAGAACATTTTTGACCAGAAAATGGGAATTTTGGCATGGCCATTCTTTGCACAGTACTTCAGAGTGATGTCATCTTTAAGCATGTTAGGTTTGAAAAACCATCAGTCAAAATTACATTTGATTTATTGACACGTATATATTGTTAAAATTTGGACATTTACATAAACACGCCCCTTTCAGCCATTTTGTATCGTATTCATTTTTCCTAAGTAACGTTTTCAAGGATGTCCATTCTACACATGTGTACCAAATTTCAAGTCAATTGGAGCTACGGTTCAGGAGAAGAAGAGTTTTGTAGGTTTTCGCAAATTTTCAACGTACGGGAAAATCCATCATGGCGGAAGTTATGGGTTCTTGAGGCTTTTTGTTCCCCATGAGGAATGAGGCATGTACACCAAATTTCAGAAGATTTGGACAAATGGCGTGGAAATTGTATCACTTTGAATTTTGTTTTTTTGGGCGTGGCCTGTAGCGCCACCTATGGGCGAATGTGGGCCATTCTTGGTTTGGGGGTACCCGTTGGCATGGAGTATCAATGTGCCAATTTAGAACATTTTTGACCAGTGACTTTTTGAGCTATTGGGGCTCAAGGAGAATAATAATAATAATAATAATAATAATAATAATAAATATAGCTGCAAGCAGCAATGCGGATTCCTCCTCAAAATGGCAAATCATTTCAAATTGATCAGTAGAGGGTTGGGGTTAAACCCTCTCAATGGATGAATCCAAAAAACATGTATTTCTGTCTGAATCCTAAACGAAACATTTTCAGTCTACAGGAAAATCCATCATACCTTATGGATCCTTGAGGCGTTTTGTTCCCAATGAGAAATGAGGCATGTACACCAAGATTCAAAAGAATTGGTTAAATGGCGTGGAAATGGTATCACTTTGAAAATATTTTTTGGGGGCGTGGCCTGTAGCGCCTCCTATGGGCAAATGTGGGTCATTCTTGGTTTGTGGGTTCCTGTTGGCCTGTAGTATCAATGTACATAATTAGAAAATATTTGACCAGAAAATGGGACATTTGGGAATTACCTGTAGCGCCCCTAGGGGTGAATGTTGGCCATTCTTGGTTTGAGGGTTCCTGTTGACCTGTAGTATCAATGTACCAAATTAGAACATTTTTGACCATAAAATGGGAATTTCAAGTGGCCTCTAGTGCCCCCTAGGGGCTGAATGTTGGCCATTCTTTGTTTGTGGGTTCCTGTTGGCCAGTAGTATCAATGTACCATATTAGAAAATTTTTGACCAGAAAACGAAATTTTGGGAGTGGCCTGTAGCGCCCCCTAATGGCTGAATGTGGGCCATACTTGGTTTGTGGGTTCCTGTTGGCCTGTAGTATCAATGTACCAAATTATAACTTTTTGACCAGAAAATGGGAATTTCGGCTTGGCCTCTAGCGCCACCTAGTGGTGAATGTCGGTCATTCTTGGTTTGTGGATTCCTGTTGGCCTGTACTATTAATGTACCAAATTAGAACATTTTTGACCAGAAAATGGGAATTTCGGCATGGCCTGTAGTGCTCCCTAGGGGCTGAATGTTGGCCATTCTTTGTTTGTGGGTTCCTGTTGGCCTGTAGTATCAAAGTACCAAATTAGAAAATTTTTGACCAGAAAATAGGAATTTTGGCTTGTCCTGTAGTGCCCCCTATTGGCGAATGTCGGTCATTCTTGGTTTGTGGATTCCTGTTGGCCTGTACTATTCTTGTACCGAATTAGAACATTTTTGACCAGAAAATGGGAATTTTGGCTTGTCCTGTAGTGCCCCCTAGTGGCGTATGTCGGTCATTCTTGGTTTGTGGATTCCTGTTGGCCTGTACTATTAATTTACCAAATTAGAACATTTTTGACCAGAAAATGGGAATTTTGGCATGGCCATTCTTTGCACAGTACTTCAGAGTGATGTCATCTTTAAGCATGTTAGGTTTGAAAAACCATCAGTCAAAATTACATTTGATTTATTGACACGTATATATTGTTAAAATTTGGACATTTACATAAACACGCCCCTTTCAGCCATTTTGTATGGTATTCATTTTTCCTAAGTAACGTTTTCAAGGATGTCCTTTCTACACATGTGTACCAAATTTCAAGTCAATTGAGACTACGGTTCAGGAGAAGAAGAGTTTTGTAGGTTTTCGCAAATTTTCAACGTACGGGAAAATCCATCATGGCGGAAGTTATGGGTTCTTGAGGCTTTTTTGTTCCCCATGAGGAATGAGGCATGTACACCAAATTTCAGAAGATTTGGACAAATGGCGTGGAAATTGTATCACTTTGAATTTTGTTTTTTTGGGCGTGGCCTGTAGCGCCACCTATGGGCGAATGTGGGCCATTCTTGGTTTGGGGGTACCCGTTGGCATGGAGTATCAATGTGCCAATTTAGAAAATTTTTGACCAGTGACTTTTTGAGCTATTGGGGCTCAAGGAGAAGAAGAAGAATAATAATAATAATAATAATAATAATAATAATAATAATAATAATAAAACCATCAATTACAATAGATTCCCTCCTACGGAGGAATCTAATAATAATAATAATAATAATAATAATAAAACCATCAATTACAATAGATTCCCTCCTACGGAGGAATCTAATAATAATAATAATAAAACCATCAATTACAATAGATTCCCTCCTACGGAGGAATCTAATAATAATAAAACCATCAATTACAATAGATTCCCTCCTACGGAGGAATCTAATAATAATAATAATAATAATAATAATAAAACCATCAATTACAATAGATTCCCTCCTACGGAGGAATCTAATAAAACCATCAAATACAATAGATTCCCTCCTTACGGAGGAATCTAATAATAATAAAACCATCAAATACAATAGATTCCCTCCTTACGGAGGAATCTAATAATAAAACCATCAATTACAATAGATTCCCTCCTACGGAGGAATCTAATAAAACCGACAAATACAATAGATTCCCTCCTTACGGAGGAATCTAATAAAACCGTCAAATACAATAGATTCCCTCCTTACGGAGGAATCTAATAATAATAAAACCGTAAAATACAATAGATTCCCTCCTTACGGAGGAATCTAATAATAATAATAATAATAATAAAACCATCAATTACAATAGATTCCCTCCTACGGAGGAATCTAATAATAATAATAATAATAATAAATATAGCTGCAAGCAGCAATGCGGATTCCTCCTCAAAATTGCAAATCATTTAAAATTGATCAGTAGAGGGTTGGGGTTAAACCCTCTCAATGGATGAATCCAAAAAACACGTATTTCTGTCTGAATCCTAAACGAAACATTTTCAGTGTACAGGAAAATCCATAATACCAAACCTTATGGATCCTTGAGGCTTTTTTGTTCCCAATGAGAAATGAGGCATGTACACCAAGTTTCAGAAGAATTGGTTAAATGGCGTGGAAATGGTATCACTTTGAAAATATTTTTTTGGGATGTGGCCTGTAGCGCCACCTATGGGCAAATGTGGGTCATTCTTTGTTTGTGGGTTCCTGTTGGCCTGTAGTATCAATGTACAAAATTTGAAAATATTTGACCAGAAAATGGGACTTTTGGGAATTACCTGTAGCGCCCCCCCCCAGGGGTGAATGTTGGCCATTCTTGGTTTGTGGGTTCCTGTTGGCATGTAGTATCAATGTACCAAATTATAACTTTTTTGAACAGAAAATGGGAATTTCGGCGTGGCCTGTAGCGCCCCCTAGTGGTGAATGTTGGCCATTCTTGGTTTGTTGGTTCCTGTTGGCCTGTAGCATCAATGTACCAAATTAGAAAATTTTTGACCAGAAAATGGGAATTTCTGCGTGGCCTGTAGCGCCCCCTAAAGGTGAATGTTGGCCATTCTTTGCGCAGTACTTCAGAGTGATGTCATCTTGAAGCATGTTAAGTTTGAAAAACCATCAGTCAAAATTACATTTGATTTATTGACACATATATATATTGTTAAAATGTGGACATTTACATAAACACACCCCTTTTAGCCATTTTGTATCGTATTCATTTTTCCTAAGTAACATTTTCTAGAATGTCAATTCTACACATGTGTACAAAATTTCAAGTAAATTGGAGCTACGGTTCAGGAGAATAAGAGTTTTTAGGTTTCCGCAAATTTTCAACGTACGGGAAAATCCATCATGGTGGAAGTTATGGGTCCTTGAGGCTTTTTTGTTCCCCATGAGAAATGAGGCATGTAGACCAAGTTTCAGAAGATTTGGACAAATGGCGTGGAAATTTTATCACTTTGAATGAAAAATCACTATGAAAAATCTCTACTTTCACTTTCACAAGTGCTCTTCTCTCTTAAGATTTCTTTTTCAGTTTTTTTTGTGTGATTTACATAAGCATATCACAAGCAATTCTATTTGAAAGACTATCTAGGCACATAATAACACTGCATAGCTGTGACTGTTTATAACTATTTCAAAATGTACAAGCTCACACATTAAAGGGTCAGTGCTTTGTTTTTTAAATCATTAAAATAGCAACAGATCCAGTGAAAAAAATGGAGATTGAGTGATTGTTTTCACATTTTACATGCCATTCAAAAACGTGGCATTTTACAACTTAAGAGAGAAATAAAAAAAACTTAAAATAATACCATTTGTACTTTTCATTTACTTGGGATGTCAATGCTCAGGGTGAAGGATAAATTGTTACTGTCTCTTTAAGAGGGTTTTATCGCATGATACGATATTCAAGGCACAGTTCAGTTTAATCTTTTGAGAACTGTGAAGTATCATTATTTTTTCCTGTTGGTCTGTAGTATCATTGTACCAAATTAGAAAATTTTTGACCAGAAAAACGGGAATTTCGGCTTGGCCTGTAGCGCCCCCTAGGGTTGAATGTCGGTCATTCTTTGTTTGTGGATTCCTGTTGGCCTGTAGTATCAGTGTACCAAATTAGAACATTTTTGACCAGAAAATGGGAATTTTGGCGTGGCCTGTAGCGCCCCCTAATTTTGTCCATTCTTTGCGCAGTACTTCAGAGTGATGTCATCTTGAAGCATGTTAGGTTTGAAAAACCATCAGTCAAAATTACATTTGATTTATTGCCACGTATATATTGTTAAAAATTGGACATTTACATAAACACGCCCCTTTCAGCCATTTTGTATCGTATTCATTTTTTCTAAGTAACGTTTGTAACACTCCACAATATAATAAAGTTGAGTATAACAAAATAATGGGAACAAATGTCCCGTTTTTATAGGCTACAGAGTATAAAAAAGTATTACACAACACTGATGAATAAACAATCAACCCAAGTGTATTTACAAACCAAAATAACATTTACAATAATACAAGGCAAGGTGTATGTGAGTGTAACAGTGGAATCCAGCGTGCACAGAGTTAATGACAGCGTTCAGATCAGTCTCACCGGGAATTTGTGTAGTCCGTGAGCAAGATCAAGAGAAGAAGATGACTGGTTTATGTCCTCTGATAAAAGTAATCCAGGCTGCGAGCCAAGCGAAATTACTCCTCGAGGAACGGCGACCCCACGCTTCCAGGTCAGTCAGCAATAATAATCCAATGAATGAATGAAAAGTTTTGTGAATGGAGACCTCACGAAGACCAGCATACCGGTTCCTTATATAGAAAGTCACAGTCTCTTCCTGTTTACGTGGCAGGTAATCACGTGACGCGAATACACGAGAAGATCTCACGCGAACAGAAATCGGAGTCAAATACACAACAGCTGAGGCAAATATAGCATACAGGGGAAAACAGTATCACTAATAGACAATAATGACTAAACATAATTAGTTTTTTTGTCATAAACCTTATTTATAACTTCCCCTTATGTGGCCACGCTACATAGATCCCCCCCAGCCATCGGCATAGGAGGAGATCGTCCGTACCAGCGTTTCAGGTTAACCACATTTAAAATATCTGTTTTACATGGGTCACCCCAATGAACTGTGTAATTTATTGGCCCCATTTTTTGTATTATTTCAGCTGGTCCCTCCCACTTGGGCGCTAGTTTAGCAGAGTATTTATTCGAGGAAGACGAGAGAGGGTGAGTTTTAATCCAGACTAGATCACCCGGCTGAAACTGCGCATCTTTCCGTCGGGCATTATAATACCTAGCTTGTCTGGCTTGTTGCACCCCTACTTGGAGCTTTACCTCCTCTGCCATGATGTTCTGTCTTTCAATTAGATTATACGAGGTTTGGTCAGGAGTGGGTGGTTTGAGGATTAACCTCTCTAGTGGACCGTGAAGCTGTCTGCCCAGCATTAATTCAGCCGGAGCTCTACCTGTGGTTTCTTGGTGTGCCGTGTTGATAGCAAACCTTAGCTCAGGTAACCACTGGTCCCATGTTTGATGATATTGTCCCACATATGACGCAATCATAGTTTTCACTGTCCTGTTTATTCTTTCTGTCAGGTTTGTTTGAGGGTGATAACTGGTAATGAGTTTTTAGATGCTTCCCCAGGACTTGCATAGCTCTGACAGTACGCTGGAAGTGAATTGTGCTCCCCGGTCAGATATGACGTATTTAGGGACCCCCCATCGGGTGAAGATTTCTTCCCTGAGAATTTTGACGATCTTCTGTGTTTTACTATCTCTAAGGAGGAACATCTCTACCCATTTGGTGTAATAGTCGACTATCACCAGAAGGTAAGTGTTCTGTTTCTTACTGAGAGGAAAAGGTCCCATAAAATCCATCCCCAAGGTGTGACCCGGTTCTGTCACTTGCGTATGCTGTAGGAAGCCGCTGGGTTTTGTATTGTCGTGTTTATACTTTTGACAGGTATCGCATCCTTTGACGTATTGCCAGACATCCTTTCGGACAGTGGGCCACCATGCCACGTCCAAGAGCCTCAGCAGTGTTTTTAGTCGTCCCAGATGTCCTCCCAGCGGGTTATCATGAAAGTAATGTAAGCATCCGGGAATTAATGCCTGAGGAACAACCAATTGGAATTTATTTCCGTTGTTCTTGACAGGAACCCGCCGATATAACACCCCCTGGTGGACCTCAAAGGTAATCTGGTGATCTTGAACCTTTCTGTTTTTTTGTGCCAGTTGGAGGAGGGACACCGTATTGTCATTACTTTGTGCTAGAGAGATTTCCTCTAACGTGTGAGGTATGTCTGATGCACATTTTGATGTTGTTATGGCCATACAGTGCACACTTTCTCTTTCCTTAGATTCACAGGCTCGTGACAAGGCATCTGGTCCCAGGTTCAGACATCCTCTCCTGTGATGTATCTGGAAGATGAATTGCTGCAGCCTAAGAGTCCACCGGGTTAGCCGAGAGGAGGTTTTAGGGCTATTGAAGGGCCAAGTTAAGGCAGCATGATCACTGTAAATGTCAAACTGTCTTCCTTCAAGGTAATGTCTCCATTTTTCCACTGCCCAGACCACCGCCAGACACTCTTTTTCAGCCGTTGAATAATTCACCTCAGGTCCACGCAAGGTTCGTGATGCATAAGCTATTACCCGTTCCCCCTCAGGAGTTTGCTGGGTGATAATGGCTCCTAAGCCCACATCACTGGCATCTGTATGTACCTGGAAAGGTTGATCGAGGTCAGGCTGCATCAATACAGGAGGGTCTTGTAATATTTGTTTGATGTTCTCAAGGCTGGTTTGGCACTCAGGAGTCCAATCCCACTTTACTCCTTTCTTTTTTAGGTTATTTAACAGAGCTGTGATGTCGGCAAAATGGGGAATGAACTTGTGGTACCACCCGGCTAATCCCAAGAAGCGTTGGAGGGCTTTAATGTCTTTGGGAGGAGGATAGTCAGCAACCGCTCTGGTCTTTTCAGGATCGACCTCCACTCCTTTCACTGAGATGATGTGGCCAAGGAACTTTAACTGTTTCTTAAAAAGTGACATTTCTTCATGTTCACGGTAAGCGATGCTTGGTTTAGTCTTCGCAGTATGGTGTTCAGATGTTGTACATGTTCGCTTAAAGACCGTGAATAGATTATAATGTCATCAATGTAAAAAAAAAAAAACTTCCCTCTCAATTCTGCTAGGACCTTCTCCATCAGCCTCTGGAAGGTGGCAGCGGCATTCCGTAATCCATATGGCATGGAGCGGAATTGGAATAGTCCTTGGGAGGTGATGAAGGCTGTTTTATCTTTACTTCTTTCCTCCATTTCTACCTGCCAGTATCCTGACTGCAAATCCAATGTACTGAACCAGGAGGCACCTTCCATGGATTCCAAGATGTCGTGGATTATTGGCATCGGATAAGCGTCAGGTATGGTCTTACTATTAAGCCTCCTATAGTCCACACAGAACCTGTAGGAACCATCAGGTTTGGGGACCAGGACTACAGGTGATGACCAAGGAGAGAAAGAAGGTTTGATGATATGGTCTCGTAGCATTTGTTCTACTTGCCCATCGATAATCTTTTTCTTGAACAGTGAGACCCTATAAGCTCTGGATCTCATGGACACAGAAAGTATAATTTTGTGCTGTTCCACAGATGTTTTTCCCAGGACTTGAGAGGTGGTACGAGGCCAATTTTCCATCAGCTTCCTTAATTCCTGAGTCCCAGCTGGGAACAACTTGTGTGGGTAAGTCATGTATGGGTGGATTCCAGGTTGGAGGTAAGGCATAATAGAGACTCACAGCAGCAGTCGTGCCTATGCTTTCAGCCATCAGACATGAAGACAGCACTGGATTTATAAGTGCAGATAGGAATGGATGATAAATATATCCTTTGCCCATTTTCAGTCCAAATCTCCATTGTCCTACATCCACTATGGCTTCAGCGGCTCTCAGGAAGTCCAGACCAGTGATAAGGGGAAAGGCCAGGTGAGCATCCTTCATAATATAGGTATCCAACCTGCATACCTTGTCATGCCACTCATAACAGACTGTTTTCTTGTTAATCGCCTGGTGCATTTTTCCATCAGCCATAATGAACCGTTGAAGAGGGCCTGGAGGGTCAGGTTTCGCTTCCCCTCCTAACTGTCTCCACAGGCTTTCCTGAATAAGGGTGTATGTGCTCCCTGTATCCAGCACCGCCTTCACCTCTTGTCCTTTTATAATTATTGGCACTACTAGAAGGGATGTCATAGGGTGGGGTTGTGCAATGGATAATCCTGCTAGATTTTTAGAGGTATTCTGTTCAGGTGGTCTTTTAGTCGCTGTTTCTTTTCCGTTGAATTTGCCCACTTTTTGCCAGAAATCTTTTGCTCCCATCCATGAGAAGATCTCGCACGAACAGAAATCGGAGTCAAATACACAACAGCTGAGGCAAATATAGCATACAGGGGAAAACAATATCACTAATAAACTATAATGACTAAACATAATTAGTTTTTTTGTCATAAACCTTATTTATAACTTCCCCTTATGTGGCCACGCTACACGTTTTCAAAGACTTCAATTCTACACATGTGTACCAAATTTCAAGTCAATTGGAGCTACGGTTCAGGAGAAGAAGAGTTTTGTAGGTTTTCACAAATTTTCAACGTACGGGAAAATCCATCATGGTGGAAGTTATGGGTCCTTGAGGCTTTTTTGTTCACCATGATGAAAAAGGCATGTACACCAAGTTTCAGAAGATTTGGACAAATGGCGTGGAAATTGTATCACTTTGAAAATATATTTTTTGGGCATGGCCTGTAGCGCCACCTATGTGCGAATGTTGACCATTCTTGTTTTGGGGGTACCCGTTGGCATGGAGTATCAATGTGCCAATTTAGAAAACTTTTGACCAGTGACTTTTTGAGATATTGGGGCTCAAGGAGAATAATAATAATAATAACAAATATAGCTGCAAGCAGCAATGAGGATTCCTCCTCAAAATGGCAAATCATTTAAAATTGATCAGTAGATGGTTGGGGATAAACCCTCCCAATTAAGGAATTAAAAAAAACATGTCTTTGTCTGAATCCTAAAAGAAACATTTTCAATGTACAGGAAAATCCATATCAGACCTTATGGATCCTTGAGGCTTTTTTGTTCCCAATGAAAAATGAGGCATGTACACCAAGATTCAAAAGAATTGGTTAAATGGCGTGGAAATGGTATCACTTTGAAAATATTTTTTGGGGCGTGGCCTGTAGCGCCACCTATGGGCAAATGTGGGTCATTCTTGGTTTGTGGGTTCCTGTTGGCCTGTAGTATCAATGTACATAATTAGAAAATATTTGACCAGAAAATGGGACTTTTGGGAATTACCTGTAGCGCCCTCTAGGGGCGAATGTTGGCCATTCTTGGTTTGTGGGTTCCTGTTGGCATGTAGTATCAATGTACCAAATTAGAACATTTTTGACCAGAAAATGAGAATTTCGGCGTCTCCTGTAGCGCCCCCTAGGAGTGAATGTTGGCCATTCTTGGTTTGAGGGTTCCTGTTGACCTGTAGTATCAATGTACCAAATTAGAACATTTTTGACCAGAAAACAACATTTTGGGAGTGGCCTGTAGCGCCCCCTAAGGGCGAATGTGGGCCATACTTGGTATGTGGGTTCCTGTTGGCCTGTAGTATCAAAGTACCAATTTAGAAAATGTTTGACCAGAAAATGGGAATTTTGGCTTGTCCTGTAGTGCCCCCTAGTGGGGAATGTCGGTCATTCTTGGTTTGTGGATTCCTGTTGGCCTGTACTATTATTGTACCGAATTAGAACATTTTTGACCAGAAAATGGGAATTTTGGCTTGTCCTGTAGTGCCCCCTAGTGGCGTATGTCGGTCATTCTTGGTTTGTGGATTCCTGTTGGCCTGTACTATTAATTTACCAAATTAGAACATTTTTGACCAGAAAATGGGAATTTTGGCATGGCCATTCTTTGCGCAGTACTTCAGAGTGATGTCATCTTTAAGCATGTTAGGTTTGAAAAACCAACAGTCAAAATTACATTTGATTTATTGACACGTATATATTGTTAAAATTTGGACATTTACATAAACACGCCCCTTTTAGCCATTTTGTATCGTATTCATTTTTCCTAAGTAACGTTTTCAAAGACTTCAATTCTACACATGTGTACCAATTTTCAAGTCAATTGGAGCTACGGTTCAGGAGAAGAAGAGTTTTGTAGGTTTTCACAAATTTTCAACGTACGGGAAAATCCATCATGGCGGAAGTTATGGGTCCTTGAGGCTTTTTTGTTCCCCATGACGAAAAAGGCATGTACACCAAGTTTCAGAAGATTTGGACAAATGGCGTGGAAATTGTATCACTTTGAATGAAAAATCACTATGAAAAATCTCTACTTTCACTTTCACTTCTCTCTTAAGATTTCTTTTTCAGTTTTTTTTTTGTGTGATTTAACACATAAGCATATCACACGTAATTTTATTTTAAAGACTATCTAGGCACATAATAACACTGCATAGCTGTGACTGTTTATAACTATTTCAAAATGTACAAGCTCACACTTTAAATGGTGAGTGCTTTGTTTTTTAAATCATTAAAATAGCAACAGATCCAGTGAAAAAATGGAGATTGAGTGATTGTTTGTACATTTTACATGCCATTCAAAAACGTGGCATTTTACAACTTAAGAGAGAAATAAAAAAAATTAAAATAATACCATTTGTACTTTTCAATTACTTGGGGTGTCAATGCTCAGGGCGAAGGCTAAATTGTTACTGTCTCTTTAAAAGGCTTTTATCGCATGATACGATATTCAAGGCACAGTTCAGTTAAATCTTTTGAGAACTGTGAAGTATCAATATTTTCGTTCTGTGCCATGCTTGTTGCATCTGTATTCATTTCAGAGATTATGGGTGTGAGATGATAAAATACAGACTGTGTGAATGGTTGATGGTTCACTTGAATTTTGTGACGTGTTCAGAGACGGCGCACCCGGATTATTTTCTTTATTTTACAAAAGCACAAGGTTTTGTTGTTATTGTGAATGTACACAAATAAAAGTACACATTTCATAGTTCGTAATGATGTCTCGCATGTTTCTGTATGGGCAAAAATGATGCAGTATTTTATTTAAGTTGTTTTCGCTGTTTCGAGAGAAAAATATAGCAGGACGTCACATGGAATAATGCCAGAATTCAATATAATTATACCAGATTTCTTTCTCAACTGTTTGTTCACTTGAGACATAACAGACTCCTCAGTATATCATGTATTTTGACAGTTTGTTGTATGAAATTGTCCGTTCAGATGCAAGCAGCAGCGAAAGCGAAATCTCATCATTGTGCGAGTGTTTTAGACGCGACGCGGTTCGCTGTGTCACACAATCTGCTCGCAAACATGTATTTTAGTTGTTTTCACATTTGTTGAGTTGAATAGTGTAAAATCGCTTGAATGTTCAAACAGGCAAACATTGTATACAACCGACAAACCTTCGTGAAGATGAGAGCAAAAATGGTCTCGCCTCATGGATTGCGTGTTGTCAGAGACAATTAAACAACATCATTCTCGGAAGTTTTGATACGTTAGGTTAACGCTGTCTCGATAGAGAAAAATCTAACAGGACATCACAGCGGCATCACTAGACCCCTTCAATAATTCATAATTCAATATATTGATACCCGATTTCTTTATCAACTGTTTGTTCACTTGAGACATAGCAGACACCCCAATATATCATGTATTTTGGTGTATGAAATTGTCCGTTCAAACATGAGGCTCTCAAAAGAGAACTCTCATCGGCGTGCGAGCGTTAGACGCGACACGACGCGGCTCGCTCACTGTGTCACACAAACTGCACGCAAACATTTATTTGAGTTGTTTTGCCTTTGTTGAGTTGAATAGTGTAAAATCGCTTGAATGTTCAAACTGGAAAGCATTAAAACACACAATTGACTTACCTTCGTGAAGACACAAGTAAAATGTCATTTGGCTTCTAAGTCTGGAGCTCCACCGAAATGTTTCATTAGAGAGATTGCTACAGAAGAGCTGCATGTGGTAGACAGAGTTACTCCAGTAGAGGGAGCCTCTTTGCTCAGCCAATGTAAGTGAATGGGATTTTACATGTGGACCGTATTTATCCAGTAGAGGGTGCACTTTTGCTCAGCCATTGTAAATCAATGGGATTTTTAAAATTTTTGATCATCTTTTGTGTGTACATATACATAAACACGTCCATTTCAGCCATTTTGTATTGTATTCATTTTTGCTAAGTAATGTTTGGAAGACATACATACTACACACGTGTGCCAAATTCCAAGTCAATTGGAGCTAAGATTCAGGAGAAGAAGAGTTTTTTAGGTTTTCCAAAATTTTCACTGTACAGGAAAATCCATAATGGCAGAAGTATGGGTCCTTGAGGCTTTTTTGTTCCCCATGAGAAATGAGGCATGTTTACCAAGTTTCAGAAGATTTGGACAAATGGCGTGGAAATGGTATCACTTTGAAAATATTTTTTTTGGGCGTGGCCTGTAGCGCCACCTATGGGCGAATGTTGACCATTCTTGGTTTGGGCGTACCCATTGGCATGGAGTATCAATGTGCCAATTTAGAAAATTTTTGACCAGTGACTTTTTGAGCTATTTGGGCTCAAGGAGAATAATAATAATAATAATAATAATAATAATAATAATAAAACCGTCAAATACAATAGATTCCCTCCTTACGGAGGAATCTAATAATAATAATAATAATAATAATAATATTACTGACAAATACAATAGATTCCCTCCTAATAATAATAATAATACTGACAAATACAATAGATTCCCTCCTACGGAGGAATCTAATAATAATAAAACTGACAAATACAATAGATTCCCTCCTACGGAGGAATCTAATAATAATAATAATAAAACTGACAAATACAATAGATTCCCTCCTTACGGAGGAATCTAATAATAATAATAAAACTGTCAATTACAATAGATTCCCTCCTTACGGAGGAATCTAATAATAATAAAACTGTCAATTACAATAGATTCCCTCCTTACGGAGGAATCTAATAAAACTGACAAATACAATAGATTCCCTCCTCCCGGAGGAATCTAATAATAAAAATAATAATAGCAATGCAATGGACTCAATAAAAAAACTAAATAATATGATTGTGAACAACTGTTCTATTAGGCCTATCATTTGTAACTTACTGGTTTTTAGTAGCACTACAGACATATGTCTAATTATGAATTTTCTATAGACAAACACACACACACACACACACACACACACACGTTGGGTTTCCATGTTTTACGGGGACTTTCCATAGATATAATGGTTTTTATACTTTACAAACTTTATATTCTATCCCCTAACCCTACCTCTAAAGCTAACCCTCACAGAAAACTTTGTGCATTTTTACATAAAAAAAAACATAATTTAGTATGATTTATAAGCTGTTTTCCTCATGAGGATCGACAAATTGTCCCCACAACTTAAAAATTGTCAGGTTTTACTATCCTTATGGGGGCATTTGGTCCCCACAAAGTGATAAATACACACACACACACACACACACACACACACACACACACACACACACACACACACACACACACACACACACACACACACACACACACAGTTAAATTCCCAGTGTTAAGGCCTTTCAGAGTAAAGTGTTGAAGATTTAGTGTTAGAGCTTGATAAATTAACACGAATAGTGTTAGAAGCTGGTTTGAGTCAGTGTAAAATCACAGTTACAGATAACCAACACCTGCCAGTGTTATGCTGACTCACTGAAGAATTTTCCAGATGCCATTTTCCCTTCACTTCAGTTCAGAGAGTTGCAGAAACAGCAGTGGGTGAGTAAAGCTACTTAAAAGTTAGCATTTGATAGAAGTTCTGAAAAGAAATATACATATATGTTTTGTAGCGTGGCCACATAAGGGGATGTATTATATATAGGTTGATGACTTTAAACTAATTATGTTTGTCATTTATGCCTATTAGTTGTATTACTTTCCCCTGTAACCTGTTATATCCCTCAGCTGTTGTGTGTTTATCCCCGATCTCTGTTCACGCAAGATCTTCGCGTGAATTCGTCTTACGTGTTTTCCTGCCACGTAAACAGGAAGTAACTTTCAGTTTCCATTTAAAGAACCGCTATGCCGGTTGTCGGGCTCATTTGCGAGTACGCACATTCACAAAACCGCTCACTCATTCAATTGGATATAGGCTTGTGACTGACCTGGAAGCGCTGAGACGCCGTTCCTCTCGAGGAGTATATTTGTTTGGCTCGCAGCCAGGATTACTTTTATCAGAGGACATTGGTCATTCATCGCTTCATCACTTGATCGTGCTCACGGACTATACAAACACCCGGTGAGGCTGATCTGAACACTGTATATAACTCTGCACTCTGGACTTCACATTTACATGTATACACCACACCTTGTTTGTTATTATTGTAAATATTGTTTATGTTGTAAATACACTTGGTTTATGGGTATTTCATCTGTGTGGATATATTTATTTTCTCCACTCCATTACCTATCAATAGAAACGGTACGGAAGATCCCATAATAGTGTGATACTCAACTTTAGTATTGGAGAGTGTTACAGCTTTGTTAGTTCAATTATTTCAGAAACGGCGACAAATGTAAGTTTTAAGTGATTATTTGTCATCTTTTGTTTAGTTGTTGACTAGGAGTGCGCCAAACTATCTAAAATGGTCCTTGATTACATTATTGACAGTTATTAAAATGTGCTTTAAAGTTATTTTAATATATGTGAGTGTATTACATAGCCGTGTTTAGCATTTTCCCAAATATTAACAGTTGTGTATGAAAAAAAAATTCCACGTTGTCTAAACTGATAATTTCAAATTAACACTGAATTTATGTCCAGTGTAGGCTATTTTAGTGCACTGTCCCTAGAACCAGATCAACGCTTCTACTTTAATCCATATTTTAGCGGCAATACGAGCAAGAGGAAGCCCCACCAAACAAACGTAAACATACGCGTTTTTTGGCAGTGCAGAGCATTTTCCAGAAGCCATTTTCCCTTCACTTCAGTTCAGAGATTTGCAGAAACTGAAGCTGGTGAATAAAGCTACTTAACTTGGCGTTGATAGACTTTCTATAAGGAACTATACATTTATGTTTTGTTAGTTAAAATATTTCAGATAAGAGTGACAAAATCAAAATTTTAACGGATTATTTGTGGTCGTAGGAGTGTAACTAGGAATGCGTCAAACTATCTAAAAACTGTCATTGACTACATTACTGACAGCTATTAAAATGTGCTTTAAAGTAATTTTAATGTCCGCAAGTGTATTATATAGCCGGATTTAGCATTTTCAAAACTTCTACTTTAATCCATATTTTAGTAGCAAAATGAGCAAAGGGAAGCACCGCCAGTCAAACGTAAACGGGCGCGTTTTTTGGAACTGCAGCGCATTTTCCAGATGCCATTTTCCCTTCACTTCAGTTCAGAGAGTTGCAGAAACAGCAGTGGGTGAGTAAAGCTACTTAACTTGGCATTTGATAGACTTTCTGTAAGTAACTATACATTTATGTTTTGTTATAGAGTGGCAAAATGTAGTTTAATGAATTATTCGTCGTCGTTTGTGAACTACATGCAACTCCTTGATTGCTATAAATTACTATAAATGTTGCGCCCTATACTATAAATGACCTCCACTTTAGTGGGGAGGGCTTATCAAGCAGCAGGTCAGGCTGGTGCTGCTCTGCACACAATGGCTGTATTACAGGCTTACCAGGCTGATCTACTGAAAGACCTGAGTGCGGGTGCAATGCTTGACGAAGAAGCCTTCTCTGGACTTCATCGGGCCACAGATTTATCTCTCCGTTCGACCAAGCAGACAGCTCGTGCTATTGGCCAGTCTATGTCCACTTTAGTCAGCATGGAGAGGCATTTATGGCTTAACTTTTTGGGCATCAGGGAAAAGGACTTTATGCCCCGGTTTCGCCTTCTGGTCTCTTTGGAGATGCTATGAATACGATTATCTCCAGATTCCAGGAGGCGAAAAGCCACGAGGAAGCCTTTGGGCAGTTTTATCCTTGCCGCACTCAGGGGGCTGGGCCGTCGGCCACCCAGTCCCGCCCCGACTCTGCTAGGAGGGAGGCTCAGAAACAGAGTGTGGCGAGTCGTGCTCCCCCTCGTAAGGACTGGGGACAGGCTCGTCACCCTCAGCAGCCCCCCAAGCAGGTCCTCAGGGTCGTGATTTCTAAAAGAAAGAAACCCTGACGGTCTTGTTCCCAGTCTTGTGGGGGTAGTTCCCCTCGGGACGGGGCACATGTACCATCCATTTTTGCCCTCCCGATACCCTCACGAAACCTCTTCACTCCCGCCGCCTTTGGTGTTTTGGGTGACAGAGGCTTCCAACAAAGAGTTGGGTGTACCGTTGCTTCCTGCCTTAATCCAGGATGCGGAACACTCAACACCCCCTCAACAGGAAGTCTTAAATGAGTACCATATCAGAGTACCTGGCAGCATGGAAACTTCTGCCAGATACTTCTATGTGGGTCCTAAGAACAGTAGAAAAGGGCTACAGAATTCAATTCGCTCGCCTCCCTCCGTGTTTCAACGTCGTGGTCCTCACTACCGTAAACCGGAGCAGGCATTTCTACTGTCGAAAGAACTGCGAAATCTCTCAGTCTAGTGGCCATAGAACATGTAGAACAGAGAAACATAGAACATGTAGAACAGAGAAAGAGTCAGGTTATTACAGCGAATACTTCCTGGTTCCCAAGAAGGGTGGGGGGTTGCGTCCGACCTTAGATCTTCCTAGCTTGAACTGGCCAGTCAGGGTGTTCAAATCCAAGATGCTAACTATCAAGACGATCGTGTCACAAGCCCAACATCACATTTGGCTGGTCACCATCGATCTCATGGATGCATATCTTCATATCGAAATTCCGCCACAGCACAGGAAGTTCCTGAGGTTCGCTTTCGGGGGCGAAGCCTTCCAGTATCGGATTCTTCTATTCGGCCTAGCCCTATTAACCCACACATTCATGAAATGCATGGATGCAGCACTGGCTCCTTCGCGACTCCGGGGCATCCGCATTCTGAATTACATAGACGACTGGCTGATCTTAGCGCAGTTCCAAGAACTGGCAGTTCAGCACAGGGATATTGTCTTAGCTCATCTGGTTTCTCCGGGTCTGAGACTCAACGTCAAAGAGCGTTCTCTCTCCCACCCAGGGAATCACCTATCTGGGGGTTATATGGAATTCGATCACAATGCGTGCACAGTTGTGTCCCGCTCATATCACGTCCATTCAGAACACCCTGAGCAAACTCAGGCTAGGTCAAGGTTGCACTGTTCACCAGTATCAAAATACCAGTTCTCATGGCATCTGCGTCCACGGTGATCCCTTTGGGCCTTCTCCATATGAGACCGTTTCAGCTGTGGCTAAAAGCAGGGGATTTCATCCAAGGGCCATTCCCCTAGGGCAAATAAGGGTTACGCGCCGCACACTTCGTTCCCTTTCTATGTGGTTCGGACCCCGGTTTCTTACCATGGGTCCCACTCTAGGAGTGTCTCGTCGTCGCAGGCTGCTAACGACAGATGCTTCCGTTGACGGGCTGGGTAGCGGTCTTAAGTGGTCATCCAGCTTAAGGGGATGGGAGGGTCATCAGCTCGGTTGTCACAGTAACTGTCTTGAGTTGATGGCTATATTTCTGGCCCTGAAATACTTCCTCCAGAGACAGTGGCAGTCTCTTACATAAACCATCAAGGAGGTCCACGTTCATGTCAGCTGAATCTCTGGCACGTTGGATTCTCCTTGGGGCCCAGGGCAAGCTCCTGTCACTCAGGGCAGTTTATATCCCACGATGCCCATATGTGGGGGCAGATTTACTGTCCAGACAGAAAATACAGATGGGAGTAACTGCCCTGAGTGATAGGAGCTGCCCTGGGCCCCAAGGAGACTCCGACGCGCTATATACATATATAAATATATATATCTGGCAGAAGTTTCTACGCTGCCAGGTTCTCTGAGATGGGTATTCATTGTTTAACACTTCCTGTTGAGGGGGTGTCGAGTGTTCCACATCCTGAATAAATGCAGGGAGCAGCGAAAATACTTTTGATGGGAGCCTCTACCACCCGAAAGACCAAAAGGTGGCGGGAATGGAGAGGCTTCGCAGGTGTAGCGGGAGCACATGCCTCATCTTGAGGGAGATACCCCATAAAACTAGGTGCAAGACCATCAGGGTTTTCTCCTTTTTTAAATTATGGTCCTGAGGTTTTGCTTCGGGGGCTGCCGAGGGCGACGAGACTGTCCCCAACCCCCCCCACAACTCGCCACGCTTTGCTTTTCAGCGTCCCTTCTAGCAGGACCGAGGCGGGTCTGGGGGGCCTAAGGACCCGTCCCTTGAGTGTGGCGAAGGAGGAACTGCCCAAAGGCTTCCTCATGGCTTTTGGCCTCCTGGAACCTGGAGATAACCGTGGTCATGGCGTCTCCGTATAGGCCAGTGGGCGAAACCGGGGCATCAAGGAGGAAAACTTTATCCTTGTCCTTGATGCCCGAATGGTTGATCCGAATGTGCCTCTCCAGAGAAAGGTCTGTGGCTCGGCGAAGCTCAGAAAAAGCTTGCTTGTCAAGTGCAGCACCCACACTCATGTTCTCCAGCAGGTCAGCCTGGTACGCCTGTAATACAGCCATAGTGTGCAGAGCAGCACCAGCCTGACCTGCTGCTTGATAAGCCCTTCCCACTAAAGTGGAGGTTTTTCTACAAGGCTTTGAGGGGAGAGAGGGCTTTTTAAGTGACGATGTTGAGCCCGGCGAGAAATAGCCAAGCGTCTCTTCGACCAGCGGCATCACTAAATATCCCCGTGCCTTAGCACCCATGATAGTCGAATATAATGACGTTGAGGGTATGTGAACACGGGAAAAATAGGGGTTCCCCTTCGGCTATAGAGCGTAAACAAGGGAACGTGCATCGTTTGCCCTGGCTTTAAGTCATTCTCTCTCTTTTTTTATAAATATATACAGTATGTATATATATTCTAGAAAGAAGAAGAGAAAGGAGAAAAGGTTCACTGCACACTGCCTAACCAAGTTCTAACTCCTAGCAGAGGAAAGAAAGTTTTGACAAGCTTGTGATATATACACACATACACAGAATAGCTCTGAAAAAAGAGGATCTGATGACACTCTGGTGACGCATCCATTTATAGCCTGGCCACATGTGAATCTAATGATTACATCAGCCGAGGCTATAAATTCCGGTCAATGTTCATTGACAGGTTACACACATATTCACAGCTAGGTCACAATGCAGGATTCTTCCCATAGCGCTTTGCTCAGCGCAGCATCCTAGTGAAGCTTTTTGTAAAGGGAAGAGCATTCTCTAAAATATTGTAACATTGCAGATAATGTGGTAGTAGATGTAATGCATGACATCTTTGAAGGTGTAGCACAATATGAACTAAAGCTACTGTTTGAGTATTTAGCAAAGGATTTAATTTCCAGTGAAAACATCCTATTGAGAATTTATGCATACAGCTATGGCTATTTAGACCGTAAGAACAGACCAACAAAGATTAACATGCAGTGCAATGGACTTGGGCTTGTTGTGTGTTACAATCTTAATCAGTATATATGTGTGTGACAAATCGTAAACAATGTATGCCTGCTAACAAATGATGAGTGACATGTGTAACTAACTAGAAAATATATGTTAAAACCAAAAATGGTAAAAGGATCATTGAATGTGAAGATGTGATAAACTATGGCTGCATTTCTGACACAGGAGATGGGCGGAACCTAGAAACAGTTTTCTACATTGGAAATTATTTAGGCAGGGATCTGATAAGAACGAGTCAATAGGAGGCAAAACCAGTAATCCCACTCTGGCAAAAACGAACCAATGGAATGATTGAAACTTATCTCTTAGAATATTGGAAATGCCCCTGCGGCAAAAATAAGCCAATCAAAAGAGTAAAAAACCGAGAACAAAGGAATACACCCTGGGTCAGAAATGTAGAAAAGAAGTGAACACAGGAGAAACGGGGTCTTTCGAGCGAAGCTTACGAGCGAAGCAGACAAGATCCCCAGCTGGGCGAATGATTTTTGTACTTATTCTTTCTTGTTAATAAATACAAATTTTACCATGAAAACTTGACTTTGTCTCCTCAAAAACTAACATGACAGGCTCAATGCTAGCCAAACAATGTGTCTCTTGAGAAACATTCCACTTATATTTGGCGATGTTGTTCCAGAGGATGACAACCATTGGAATCTACTTTTACTACTACTTGATATTGTAAATATAATCTTCTCTCCGAACATCACTGAGGGCATGAATGTCTATTTGAGGTATCTGATAACAGAACATCACAAATTATTTAAAGAACTGTACTCTACTCATAATTTGAAACCAAAACATCACTTAATGATCCATTATCCAGGTGTAATTAAAAAAATTGGTCCTTTGGTTCATGTTTGGACTACGAGATATGAAGCAAAGCATACGTTTTTCAAATTCAGCATTAAAAACTTCAAGAACTTGACCAAGTCTTTAGCACGGAAGCATCAATTAGCTATAGCCTATCATTGGGAGTCACTTAATGTCAAAGGTATTGAGTCGGGGCCAGTGCAACATTTTCAGCTTAACAAGTCTGTTAATGTATCTTCTACAGCATGGGTAAAATGTGATGGGATTGAGTAATGTTGTGGGTCTGTTTGTGTTGATGTGGCGGATGAAATGCCATTGTTCAGTAAAATTGTTGAAATTATCCTCAGAAAGGAAGAGATATATTTAGTTTTGATGGAAATGGAAATAGTTTTTGTTGAACACCTGCACGCCTTTCAGGTTGAAGAACTTGATTGTTTTTGTATTGTGAAACAAAATGAATTGCAGCACCCCCAAACCATTTGACCTTCAGATTTCATATGACTGTGATTCATTCTTGTACGTTGTAACAGATTTTATTCTTCGTACAATTTAACAACTTCTAATAGTATAATGGTGACACCATACCAAATATTTGCTTACTCTTATGGAGTGGTACAAGTATTCTCAATGAGTTAAATAAAAGAACCTTCACCTCTATTAGAGTAACACTGCTGAAGTTAATATTCAAGTTGGAATTTACAACAGTTTGGAGTTTATATACTCTATTGAAGTGTTATTTTTTAACTCTAATAGTGTTACATTTTTAACACCATATTAGCGTTGGTAATTTTAACTCTTTCGAAAGTGTTAAGTTAACACTTACAGTACACTGTAAAAGTGTTAGATTTAACTCTGATATTGTTAAATTTATGGTTTCAAATTTGTAGTGGATAATTGTGTTTGTTTACCATGGCCTCGTAATAATGAGAGTAGATGTTTCTTTAACATTAAAACAAAAATAATTGAATGTTGTGTTTTAGTATTGATAGCTTCTCAAACAAGTATAGCTTTATGTTTTTATGTCTGTCTGCGGGTGGGACATTTCATTCACCTCTTAGAATGAGAACAAAGCAGTGTACAGCCAATTGTCAACACAAAACAGCTTTTCTCATAAATAAAGGTTTACTGGTATTTGTTTAATCAAATTCATCTTTTCTTGAAAATTATGTTTTCTCTTGATGTGAGAAGTTCAAATGCATTGAATTAATGGAAGTAAACAAATAAAAATTGTCTAATTAGAAATACTTTCCCTGTTCATTTCTCTTTTCATGTTTTACCAAATAGACAAATGAAATGTGTTGTAGCTCTTTTTTTTAAGTGTTTTAAAGATTTTTGTAACATGAAGTGTTGAATCATTGGATCATGTGCATATGTGAAGTATTCTTCCATTAACTAAATGTGAGACGCTATGTGAGTTTATGGTGTGTTTGAAAGAGAGATATAAGCCACAGTTTTTGCACTTTACATTAACAAAGGGGTTTGTGTGTGTTTATGTGTGCGTACACTCATGACTATGCTGAGCGGGTGACATTAGCAGGGGAGGGGTGTTACTGCTGGTCGGCCATACACTCTTCTGTCTCTGTGTTTCAGCCTGAATGGACAGGGCTCATTTGCATGTGGCAGTGATTTGGCTGGAGGCCTGTGTCTCCTGCCATGGCCGAGTATGAGGGACACCGGAGGGGGGTGCTGGGGTAGGTGATTTTCCAGGGATGACGACTTATATTCACAAAACACCACTAATCAGCTATGTTCACCACACACACACACACACACACACACACACACACACACACACACACACACATATGCTCAGATATTTTGGGATACAAATTAGGATTCTCTTTATTTACAGTTACCTAAAAATTTTCAGTGTGATGTAAATTTGAGTATTTGTGTGTCTCATTTAAAATGGGTTCCCATGTAAATATTTTTACAATTTGATGAGGCACTACTGAACCCTATTGGCAAGATATACTGACAGTAGCTTCCTTTCAAGTGTTCAGCAAGTAATTATAAAATGGATAATTCTGGTCCTGGATGCTGATTGGTCAATACAGCCTTATAGCTGTGCTAAAATGCCCAGTATAGTTAACCCAAAATGAAATATCCCTCATTTAATCACCCTTATGTAATTCCAAACCCCACTTTTTTTCTTCTGCAGAATACTAAAGTAATTTAAGGATGTCCTATTGGCTGAATTTAATACCATGGTTGAACATAACGACTTACTTTAACACTTAATAAAGCATCCATATGTGTCATGAAAGTAGTCCATGTGACTCGTGCATCATATGCCAAGTCATCTGAAGGCATACACTTACTTTGTATGATGGACAGTTGTTTTTAACTCTCAAATCATATAATTGAAAAGTCCATAAATAGCTGCAATCAAATATGGCTGCTAGATTGACATCATTAACCTCATTCTTTCTTGCGTGTCTTGTGACTGTTAGATCATCCATCCCACCAAATGAATGTTAAATCACCTATCCTGACCGACAATGCCAGGAATGTTAGAAACATTCTCCCACTTGACCTCTCTCTCCATCAGGATATATCCAAATATCAGAGTTCCTGTTCTGTCACTCACTCAAAGTTATTTTGATTGTAGTGACACAAGGGGCTTCTTTCGGGAGCCTCAGATACCTCTGAATATGAAAAGGGCCAATGCCAAATTGGCAAACAGAATTTGCATGTCCTGCCCCCGGACAAATAGGTATAAAAGGCAGGGATCGTGCATCTGTTCAGTCAGGTTCTGCACTGAGGAGCCGAGAATAAGGTTTGGTCATCACAGCGGCTTGGTACGGTGTTGTAGCAAGGGGGACACAATGTCTCGTTCCCTCCATCAGGGAACGGGGTTACACTAGTAACCTAGACATTCCCCTTCTTTCACTCACTCGACGTTGTATTACGTGATCTGCTGATGCTGGCACAGCAAGCTGTAGTGTGCCAAAGAGCATGAGCATAAGACTGTACGTAACCCTCCCCGACGCCCCACTAAGACGTCATATTGTTTTTATTAGGTTCTCGGCATTCGACCAAGGATTCCCTTGTGGGGTGGGAACAAGCGGCGTGGCAAGCATGGGAGCAGGCCATGTCAGCTGCGTCCTGTTCTCTCTCTATGTTACTCCTCATAGAGTGTTCTTTTCCAACTCATTCTTTCAGGGGGAAAAGTCCCCGTGAAGACCATATCATACCCAGGATGGGGGGAGGTAAAATGGAGTGAATACATGGGCTTTCAGGCACGAAGTGGAAGAGGCGCAGTGGTAGATCCTACCTAGCGAGGGAGCTCCCCAAGGGAGACGCGGATCCGCCAGCAGGGGGACTGTACCGCGGAAAATACGCACAGGGGATTAATCCGTGATGGCCAAACCCTGTGGAGCACCTATTCCAGTACAGAGTAGTTAGTACCCGTAGTGGGTGTGGTCAGGAATTCCTCCATTGAATTCACGGACCAAAGGGCTAGGGAGGAAAGACATCCATGTGTTCACCTCAGTGTAGGGGAAAGGCACCAACAAAAGCGGTACACCTGGTCACTCGTGTCACCAAGTTCAACATGCTCGGGTGTGAAAAAACACAGGACGAAACCGACTCATCCCGGAGATTTTAGAATCTCTCAAAGGTATTGGGTGTCGCCCAGCCCGCTGCTCTACAGATGTCTGCTGGATAGATGCCGTTGGCCAGTGCCACGAGGAAGCCACACTTCTTGTAGAGTGTGCTCGAACCCGCAAGGGGGCGGGCATGGCCTGGGCAAGCCTCTGTTTGGAGACAGCGTTCCATTTCTGCTGTCCACCAAAGCAAACAAAGAGCTAAAGCTCTGTGTGCGGTCCAAATATGTACGCAAAGCACGTACAGGACACAGCAACGATAAGGCTGGGTCTGCCTCCTTCTGGGGCAGCACTTTCAGGTTCACTACGTGGTCCCTGAAAAGGGTCGTAGGAACCTTGGGCACATAGCCCAGTCAAGGTCTTTGGATGATATGAGCATCTGCTGGACCGAAATCCAGGCAAGTGTCGCTGACAGAGAACGCTTGCAGTTCTCCAACCCTCTTGATGGAAAAGACTGCAAACAGGAGGACCATCTTCTGGGAGAAGGCACTTAGCTCAACTGATACTAGAGGCTCGAAGGGGGTTCTCTGGAGGCATGCAAGGACCACAGAGAGATTGCATGAGTGGAACAGGCATGGCCTGGTAGGGTTCAACCTCTTAGAAACATAATCAGGTCGTGCTTTCCTAGGGACCTACCATCCACCGCATCATGGTGGGCCTCTATTATCGCAACATATACCTTTAAGGTGGAGGGGGACAGCCAGCTTTCCCTGTAGAAATAAGAGCACTGACCCAACTGCACACCTCTTTAGATCGGGAAGAACACCAATTTGCGAAGAGGTGCCACTTTAGAGTGTAAAGCTGCCTGGTGGAGGGAGGTCTGGCTTGGTTGATAGTGTCTACCATCACAGCTGGTGGTAGACCATTCAGATCTTCCGCATCCCGTCCAGGGGCCAGACGTGGAGGTTCCAGAGGTCTGGGTGCAGATGCCAGAGGGTGCCTTGTCCCTGAGAAAGAAAGTCTTACCTCTGGGGGATTTGCCAGGGAGGTGCTGTCGTGAGGAGCATGAGATCTGAGAACCAAGTCTGGGTGGGCCAGTAAGGGGCCACTAGAGTGACTTGTTCCCTGTCTTCTCTGACCTTGCTCAGCACCTGTGAAAGTAGGCTACAGGGGGAAAGGTGTACTGCGCAGTGTACTGCCAACACATCTGTCCCGAGGGGACTTGCCTCTGACCTGAGGGAGTACCAGAGCAGGCAATGGGAGTTCTCCTGGGAAGCGAACAGGTCTACCTGTGCTTTGACATAATGGTCCCAGATCGGTTGAACCACCTGGGGGTGGAGCCTCCACTCTCTGTTGAGCAGAGCCTTTCGTGACAGCTCGTCCACTGTCCTGTTGAGACTGGCCCAGATCTGAGTGCTGTGCAGCGACCTCAGTCAGTGCTGACTCCAAAGGAGGAGATGGCGGGCAAGTTGTGACAGTTGACGAGAGCGCACACTGCCATGGCGATTTATGAACACTACCGTCGCTTGTGCTGTCTGAACGGATCGAGATGTGCTTGCCTCTGATCAGCGGGAGAAACTCCTACAGGGCAAAAAATACTTCCAGCAACTCTAGGCAGTTGATGTACCAATGTAGCTGCGGGCCCGACCAGGAACCGGCGGCTACGTGCCCGTTGCACATGACGCCCCAACCCTGTTTGGAGGCATCTGTGGTGGCCACGATGTGCCTGGACACCTGCTGCAGGGGGACTCCTGTCCGCAGGAAGCAGAGGTCTGTCCAGGGATTGAATAACTGGCGGCAGAGGGGATCACACGATATGTGCCGCGGTGCCATGCCCATCTCGCGACTCGATTCTGAAGCCAGTGCTGGAGCGGTCTCATATGCATCAACCCCAGCGGCGCGACCGTGGCTGAGGATGCCATATGGCCCAGGAGCCACTGGAACTGTTTTAGAGGGACTGCAGTGCCTATTTAGAATGACGAGAGGCAATTTAGCACCGACTGCGCTTGCTCATTTGTGATGCTTTGAAATGGGGAGAGCTTGCTCTTTTCACAGTTGACCTGAAGCTCTAGACAGCTGAGGTGCCTGAGCACCTTCTGGGTCCTAGAAGAGGTTTGTGGGACGGGGGGGCATCTGCTTCCTGCGGGTAGCTCTATGCTGGGGCTGAGAGCTGGATCTTGGTTGAGGCGGAGCTATCTGCTGGTTTCTTTGTGCCACAGGGGGACGCCCTCGGCGAACAGAAGGGGCTCGGCTGGATGAAGACCGTCTCTGAGGTAGGATGTGTTGGATGGCCTCCGTCGGTTTCTTCACCACTGAAAACTGCTGGGTGAAGTCTTCAGCAGAGTCGCCGAATAGGCCAAGCTGGGAGATGGGGGCGTTGAGAAAGTGTGCTTTGTCAGTTTCCCGCATCTCGACCAAGTTCAGCCACAGGTGACATCCTGGACCACAAGGGTGGCCATCGCCTGTCCGAGTGTCCGTGCTGTTACTTTTGTGGCTCCGTAGGGTGAGGTTAGTATCTGAGCACAGTTCCTGTAGCACATCAGGATCAGGACTACCCATGTGCAGATATTTTAGTGCCTTGGCCTGGTGAACTTTCAGGAGGGCCATGGCTTGCAGGGTGGAGGTGGCCTTTCCGCAGGCCCTGTAAGCTTTCACTGCCAGCGACGACATCGTCCTACAGGCCTTGGAGGGGAGTGCGGGATGATCCCGCCAAGTGGTTGCGCTTTGTGGGCACTGGTGTACCGCAACCACTTTATCCACCTGGGGCTTACCATAGTAGCTGCGAGCCACTCACATCACTGGCGACCTCAATGCGATGGCAGACACGCTGTCACAACAACATTGGCCCGGTGGAGAGTGGAGGCTTCACCCCCTGTCAGTTCAGCTGATTTGGGAACGATTCAGAAAGGCCCAGGTAGACCTGTTTGCCTCCCAAGAGACCTCCCATTGCCCGCTCTGGTATGCCCAAACAGAGGCTCCACTCGGGGCAGACATGCTGGCACACAGCTGGCACACAGCTGGCCCTCGGGGCTGCATAAGTATGCATTTCCCCCAGTGAGCCTTCTTGCACAGGTGCTGTGCAAGGTCAGGGAGGACGAGGAGCAAGTCACCCTAGTGGCTCCTTAATCCCCACCCGTACCTGGTTCTCGGACCTCGTACTCCTCGCAACAGCCCCTCCCTGGCAAATTCCCCTGAGGATGGACCTTCATTCTCAGGGTCGGAGCACGCTCTGGCACCCGCATCCAGACCTCTGGAACCTCCACGTCTGACCACTGGACGGGACACGGAAGATCTAGCTGGGCTACCACCTGCCGTCATAGACAAAATCAGCCAAGCCAGAGCCCCCTCTACCAGGCAACTTTACGCCCTGAAGTGGCGCTTGTTCACGAATTGGTGTTCTTCCCGAGATGAAGACCCACAGAGGTGCACAGTTTGGTCAGTGCTCCTATTCCTGCAGGAGAAGTTGGTGGGGAGGCTGTCCCTGTCCACCTTGAAGGTGTATGTTGATGCTATCGCGGCCCACCACGACGCAGTAGACGACAAGTCTTTGGGTAAGCACGACTTAATCATCAGGTTCCTAAGAGGCGCCCGGAGGTTAAATCCTTCCCGGCCAAGCCTGTTCCCCTCCTGGGATCTCTCAATGGTCCTCACGGGCCTAAACTCACAAGTCCAAGATCGGTCGTAAACCACCGCCTTTCTTGGGTTCAATGAAGTAAGAAACCTTTCTTCATTTCGGTTGGAGGGACAGGCTCTATCGCGTCTGAGTAAAAGAGTAGTGATTTCTGCGCGCAGGGATTTGGCATGTTCGCCGTGTACTGCAGTAAAGTGGACACCCACGAAAGGGGGCGGAGGCCTAGCAAACTGAATTGCGTAACCGACTCGGATGGTCCGGGCCAGCCAGCGTGATGGGTTGGGAAGTGAAAGCCACGCATCCAATCTCCGTGCTAGGGGCACCAAGGGGATGAGTATTTTTGACGTACTCAGTGGTGCTTCGCAGCGGGGCAGAGCAGGTAGTATGGCGTCGGGAGGCAAGGGTGCGTCCCGAGGCTCTAGTGCTGAGAAAAGACTCAAAGCACTTACCTTGCTCCGCACACCCGGCAGGGGGCGGGTTAGCGACTGAGGAGGAGGTCCGGTGTAGGCGTCCTCTGAACTGGTCGGAACATGCGGCGGTGCAGGGTGTGAGAGATGGCCTCCATCTGTTTCTTCACTGCAGAGAACTGCTGGGCGAAGTCCTCAACGGTGATGCCGAAGAGGCCGAACTGGGAGACTTGGGCGTCGAGAAAGCGAGTCTTGTCGGTCTCACAAATCTCGACCAAGTTCAGCCACAGATGATGTTCCTGGACCATGAGCGTGGCCATCGCCTGCCCGAGTGACTGCGCTGTGAACTTCATGGCTCTAAGGGCGAGGTCGGTCGCTGAGCGCAGTTCCTGCAGCACATCAGGATTAGGGCTACCCACGTGCAGCTCTTTGAGCACCTTGGCCTGGTGGACTTGCAGGAGGGCCATGGCATGCAGGGCGGAAGCGGCATGTCCGGCGGCACTGTAGGCCTTCGCGGTCAGTGAGGATGTTGCCCTGCAGGCCATGGAGGGGAGCACAGGGCGACTCCGCCAGGTGGTAGGGTTTCCGGGACACAGGTGAAGCGCAACAGCCCTATCCACTGGGGAATCGCCATGTACCCGTGGGCCAATCCACCATCGAGGGTAGCGAGAGCGGAGCGAGTGGCTTTGTGACGAGTGGAGATGGGTGCTCTCCATGATGACGTGAGCTCATCATGCACCTCTGGGAAAAACAGGACTGGGTGGGGCCGTGGCTGTGAGCTGCGCCCAGACCCCAGGAACAAGTCATCCAACCGCGATGGCTGTGGGGAGGACAGAGGGTTCCAGTCCAAGCCCACGCTGGCAGCGGCCCGGGAAAGTCATCTGAGTGTCAGCCTCAGCCTGCGTCAGATACCGCTCTCCGATGCAGTGGTGAGCTCATCCACCTCGAGCTCCAGAGGATAGGCAGGCTGGCTGTAAGGCGAGCCGCTGTTGCCTCTAGCATGGACGGGAGTCAACGAGCATGCTGGGGGGGCGGTGGTCCGAGGGGATATACCTGGCGGAGCTGCACCCACTGCCATCACCAGCCACACCGTCCTCAATCTCGTGTGAAGAAGGAGCAATGCGGGGGGCGGCTGGAGTGGCTTGCTTTCTGTTTCAATGTTGTCATGGTCATGCCCTCGCTGTGAGAGCATGAACCATCCACAAATGCAGCCTCGGTGTGGTTGCTGCCCAGACACATGAGACAACGCCTTTGGCTGTCTGAAGTGGAGAGCACTCTACCGCATCCAGGAACTACACAGGGGCGGTAAGGCATCTTTAGAAAGACGCATCCTGAAAAGGACGTTCAATGCCGCTGTGTATTGCTCTTTTAGTGAAAATATACTATTTAGAGAAAATCACTCTATTAAATAATTCTTTGAGTTTTGGTTTCTGCACTGTCGAAGCGCCCAGGGGCAACTGCACTGCCGTGCAAGGAAGGAGAAAGCCGCTGAAATGCGCCGTCAATCCAACATTATGCAGAGTGTCAGAGGAATACAGGAACAGGTGTGACTTGTAGCAAACAGCATGCACAACCATCGGCTCCGAAGAAAATTTCTTAATTAACTCATAGTATTTCCTCGCCTTTATACCCGTATGTCCGGGGGCGGGGTATGCAAATACTATCTGCCAAATACTCATTGGCCTTTTTTCATAGATCAGAGGCATATTCAGCACTCAAGAGAGACCCCTAGTGTCGCTTCTCCGACACAACGTCGAGAGAGCGACAGACAGGGAACTAGCAAACTTTGGCAAATCTAGCAAATATTGTTTTCATCATACTTACATATGTTAGCCTATTTACAGCCTGCTGTCTTCTAAACTAACTTAAAACACCCAACTGATCAATACAAAACTGCCAATTGTACATAACGTGCATTGAACTATGGAAAGCCGAAAGGGACAATACAGGGTTTTTTAAAAATAATGTTTTATTGTTAAACGTAGGGGTGTGCAGCAAAGCCATTATCTGTATCTGCATTTGTATTTTTTCATGTGACAAAATTATCTGTCTCTGTATTCGGATAGAACCAGGTGTAGGTGGTGCTTAAACCAGAAGTGCATTAAAACTAAATTAAATTCCCAAATTTAAATGTTACTCTTATGTTTATAGTTTCTATTGATAAAGTATGCCTTGTGTATGCCTTTTCATAATAGACTAATAATAATAGTAATAATAACTAGAAAAAAAAGTTCGTCGAGACAAACCTTTAAGTTGGCTTGTGAAAGTTTGGACCAGAAAGTTTGAAGAAGTTTAAAGTAGTTTATAGTTTAAAGTAGTTTATAGTTTAAAGTAGTTTGAAGTTTAAAGTAGTTTGAAGTTTAAAGTAGTTTATAGTATAAATTAGTTTAAAGTTTAAATTAGTTTGTAGTTTAAATTTGTTTAAAGTTTAAAGTAGTTTGTAGTTTAAAGTAGTTTATAGTTTAAATTAGTTGCTAGATAGATAGATAGATAGACACATTTTTAGCATGTTTTAGCACTTTGCTAGGCGATTCTAGCATGTGTTAGCATGATGCTAGTACGTTTTTAGCATGTTTTAGCACTCTGCTAGGCGATGCTAGCATGTGTTAGCATGATGCTAGCATGTTTTTAGCATGTTTTAGCACTCCGCTAGGCGATGCTAACATGTTTTTAGCATGTTTTAGCACTTCGCTAGGCAATGCTAACATGTGTTAGCATGATGCTAGCACGTTTTTAGCATGTTTTAGCACTTCGCTAGGCGATGCTAATATGTATTAGCATGATGCTAGCACATTTTTAGCATGTTTTAGCACTTCGCTAGGTGATGCTAGCATGTGTTAGCATGATGCTAACACGTTTTTAGCTTGTTTTAGCACTTCGCTAGGCGATGCTAGCATGTGTTAGGATGATGCTAACACATTTTAGCATGTTTTAGCACTTTGTTAGGTGATGCTAGCACGTTTTTAGCATGTTTTAGCACTTCGCTAGGCGATGCTAGCATGTGTTAGCATGATGCTAGCACGTTTTTAGCATTTTTTAGCACTTCGCTAGGCGATTTCAGCATGATGCTAGCACATTTTTAGCTTGTTTTAACACTTTTCTAGTCAATGCTAGCATGTGTTAGCATGATGCTAGCACGTTTTTTGCATGATTTAGCTCTTCGCTAGGCAATGCTAGCATGTGTTAGCATGATTCTAGCACATTTTTAGCATGATTTAGCTCTTTGCTAGGCAATGCTAGCATGTGTTAGCATGATGCTAGCACGTTTTTAGCATTTTTAGCACTTCGCTAGGCGATGCTACCACATTTTTAGCATGTTTTAGCACTTTGCTAGGCGATGCTAGCATGTGTTAGCATGATGCTAGCACGTTTTTAGCATTTTTTAGCACTTCGCTAGGCGATTTTAGCATGATGCTACCACATATTTAGCTTGTTTTATCACTTCGCTAGTCAATGCTAGCATGTGTTAGGATGATGCTATCACGTTTTTAGCATGTTTTAACACTTCGCTAGTCAATGCTAGTATGTGTTAGCATGATGCTAGCACATTTTTAGCATGTTTTAGCACTTCGCTAGGCAATGCTAGCATGTGTTAGCATGATGCTATTACGTTTTTAGCATGATTTAGCTCTTTGCTACGCAATGCTAGCATGTGTTAGCATGATTCTAGCACATTTTTAGCATGATTTAGCTCTTTGCTAGGCAATGCTAGCATGTGTTAGCATGATGCTAGCACGTTTTTAGCATTTTTAGCCCTTCGCTAGGCGATGCTACCACGTTTTTAGCATGTTTTAGCACTTTGCTAGGCGATGCTAGCATTTGTTAGCATGATGCTAGCACGTTTTTAGCATTTTTTAGCACTTCGCTAGGCGATTTTAGCATGATGCTACCACATATTTAGCTTGTTTTATCACTTCGCTAGTCAATGCTAGCATGTGTTAGGATGATGCTATCACGTTTTTAGCATGTTTTAACACTTCGCTAGTCAATGCTAGTATGTGTTAGCATGATGCTAGCACATTTTTAGCATGTTTTAGCACTTCGCTAGGCAATGCTAGCATGTGTTAGCATGATGCTAGTACATTTTTAACATGTTTTAGCATTTCGCTAGGCGATGCTAGCATGTGTTAGCATGATGCTAGTACGTTTTTAGCATGTTTTAGCACTTCGCTAGGCGAAGCTAGCATGTGTTAGCATGATGCTAACACATTTTTAGCATGTTTTAGCACTTCGCTAAGCGATGCTAGCACGTTTTTAGCATGTTTTAACACTTCGCTAGGCGATGCTACCATGTGTTAACATGATGTTAACACGTTTTTAGCATTTATTAGCACTTTGCTAGGCGATGCTAGCATGTGTAAGCATGATGCTAGCATGTTTTTAGCATGTTTTAGCACTTCGCTAGGCGATGCTAGCATGTGTTAGCATGATGCTAGCACGTTTTTAGCATTTTTTTGCACTTCGCTAGGCGATGCTAGCATGTGCTGGCATGATGCTAGCAAGTTTTTAGCATGTTTTATCACTTCGCTAGGCGATGCTAGCATGTGTTAGCATTATGCTAGCATGTTTTTAACATGTTTTAGCACTTCGCTAGGCGATGCTTGCATGTGTTAGCATGATGCTAGCATGTTTTTAACATGTTTTAGCATTTCGCTAGGCGATTTTAGCATGATGCTAGCACGTTTTTAGCATGTTTTAGCACTTCACTTGGCGATTTTAGCATGATGCTAGCACGTTTTTAGCATGTTTTAGCGTGTGGCTATGAAGATTTTAGGCCATTACTTTTTGGCTGCTTGATAAAATAAATCCTCTGAGGGAGAGAGAGAGGGAGAGATGCAGGGCTGACAGGCCCTTTTTGTCTGTGTGTGTGAAAATGTCAGTTGGGATTTAAATTTCTGAACATTCTGCAATGTTAAGTCAATGGGAGTTTTTTCCGAGTTTGATCGTCATTTTTAGGAAAACCATAAGTCCGATCAGTTAGAAAAGATATAGCAACTCAGTCAGAACAGTTTGAGTGTCTGAGCCGAGTTTGGAGTATGTGGAGTTAAAGCTCTATGAGGAGTTAGATATAGAAATTTCAGAGTAAGAAGAATAATAACTAGAAAAAAAAGTTCGTCGAGACAAACTTTAAGTTGGCTTGTGAAAGTTTGGACCAGAAAGTTTGAAGAAGTTTAAAGTAGTTTGAAGTTTAAATTAGTTTAAAGTAGTTTATTAGTATTTTATTATTATTATTAGTTTATTAGTAGTTTGAAGTTTAAAGTAGTTTATAGTTTAAATTAGTTTGTAGTTTAAATTAGTTTAAAGTTTAAAGTAGTTTGTAGTTTAAAGTAGTTTAAAGTTTAACTTAGTTGCTAGATAGATAGATAGATAGATAGATAGATAGATAGATAGATAGATAGATAGATAGATAGATAGATAGATAGATAGATAGATGGACATACAGACAGATAGATAGATAAATAGATATTGACCCTCAGATAGATAGATAGAGAGATACAGAGATAGATAGATAGACCCTCAGAGAGAGAGAGAGAGAGAGAGAGAGAGATAGATAGATAGATAGAGAGAGATAGATTGATAGATAGACATTGACATCAGATAGATAGATAGACAACAGACAGACAGACAGACAGAGACAGACAGACAGATAGATAGATAGATAGATAGATAGATAGATAGATAGATAGATAGATAGATAGATAGATAGATAGATAGATAGATATTGACCCTCAGATAGATAGATAGATAGATAGATAGATAGATAGATAGATAGATAGATAGATTGATTGATTCTTGCTACCTGAGTCCCATGAACAAAGCCAGAAATCTTTATGTTGTTCTGTTGCAGAGATATGTGATTTGTTACTCGGTTGCTAGGGTAACCTCATCTGGTTGTTAGGCAGTCACCATAGTGATACTTATCAAGTCTTCTTGCCATCCTGATTGAAATAAACCAACCCAGAAGTCTTTACAATTTTCTGGTGCAGAGATATGTGATTTGTTACTCGGTTGCTAGGGTAACCCAATGTGGTTGCTAGGCAGTTACCACAGTGATACTTATCAAGTCTCCTTTACATCCTGATTGAAATAAATCAACCCAGAAGTTTCTACGATTTTCAGGTGCAGAGATATGTGATTTGTTACTCGGTTGCTAGGGTAACCCAATGTGGTTGCTAGGCAGTTACCATAGTGATACTTATCAAGTCTCATTTACATCCTGATTGAAATAAATCAACCCAGAAGTCTCTACGATTTTCTGGTGCAGAGATATGTGATTTGTTACTCGGTTGCTAGGGTAACCCAATCCGGTTGCTAGGCAGTTACCATAGTGATACTTATCAAATCTCCTTGCCATCCTGATTGAAATAAATCAATCAAGAAGTCTCTACGATTTTCTGGTGCAGAGATATATGATTTGTTACTCGGTTGCTAGGGTAACCCCATCTGGTTGCTAGGCAGTTACCATAGTGATACTTATCAAGTCTCCTTGCCATCCTGATTGAAATAAATCAACCCAGAAGTCTCTACGATTTTCTGGTACAGAGATATGTCATTTGTTACTCGGTTGCTAGGGTAACCCCATCTGGTTGTTAGGCAGTCACCATAGTTATACTTATCAACTCTCCTTGCCATCCTGATTGAAATAAATCAACCTAGAAGTCTCTACGATTTTCTGTTGCAGAGATATGTGATTTGTTACTCGGTTGCTAGGGTAACCCCATCTGGTTGTTAGGCAGATACCATAGTGATACTTATCAAGTCTTCTTGCCATTATAGTATATTTTTCAATATTCTAGTATGTTTTTATATATCAAAATCTTATATGAGTTTCTAGGCCTTTGTGTGACCCAGGAGAGAGCATATGAGGTTACTAAAAGTGTTGATGCTGCAGAGAACACAAATAATGGTATATAACCTTGAAAAACAGGTGTATTTCTGTTAATCAGTTATTATATGAATGGTGTCTTGTATTTTTGCAGCTGGTGTTTTGCTGTTTTTGTTAATTAGTAGTATTCTGACATATATCCTTGAAGATTTCCTTTATGCTGACACGTATCTCTAAAATATATGGTGTGTCTCATTAAAATACAGGATGCACTTCTTACAAAAATACTTTAATAAGTTAGATATTTCTTATATGATATGTTTCTGGCATGGTGTTTTACCCTGATGAGTTAAATATCTTTGGAGCTTGTATTTTCTTTCATTAAATCAAATGATACTGTGTATGAACAAACAAGGCCGCCTCATTATGAGGGTACACTGAAATGTAGGGCAAAGGTAAAAGGTATGTGATGGGGACATGGCTGTTTGTCTCATACACAGGTGTTTCTAAAATTGATGCACTCTTACCATGAACTATGACATATGTCAAAAATAAGTGGAGTTACCAGTTGATGTATGTTTTTTTTAAATAATTAGATGGGGGATTTTCCACCAATATTTAATTAGTGAGGGAAATAGAATATATTGGTGGCGAAGGAAAGAGACAAGGGTAATTATTCTATTGGTCAGAGATAATGGGCAAAAAGATAACAAAAAGGTATATAACTGAGAACTCAGGAGGATAGAGGCAGAACAATCAGCTGACTGGTCTCTTGTTTGTTGGTGATCAATAAACTACAACTTTGGCATCTGGAACTCAAGACTCTGAAAGTTTTCTTCAACTTAGAGAAACTCATCGCAATATTCCACGACATATCTTTGGCGCCCAACTCGTGGGGCTGGCATTGAGGTCAAGGGGGCAGAGGTCACTGGTGGGACGGCTTGCACGAATCGCACAGAAACACCGGCGCCAGAAACTGAGGTAAGCATCTTTGCTTAAGGTGTTTTTATGTGATCTGTGGTAGCGGGTCCCAGTAAGTGGCTTCCCTAAGACTTTTGCCAGTCCGAACATAGGATAATTCGAACTAATTGGCTAAAATAGAGAGAGTTCCAGATTTAAAAAATGGGGGGTGGGATTGTTTAAGTTAGTGTTTTAAAGAAGGTAGAAAAAGCCTGGGGGTGAGTCGAGAAGCGACGGCGCGTGAAAATTCCGGTTAGGTGCATTTATTCAAGGTTTTGCCAGAAGAGTGGCTGAAAATCCTGTACAGGTGAAAATCCTAACACGGGTGGAGAAGTGAAAATTCAGCGCAAAATTCCTCCAGGTGTTAGATTAAGTTATTTATTGCAGTGTTTGACGGAACCTGGACTGTGCAGAAAACGGGGAATTGTTGAACTATGTGCATGTTTAAGATAATGAATAATGTGCATAACTAACTATGTTGTTGGTGCATGTGCTTTCATACTACTAACCGCATTGTCTATGTGTTTTTTCAAATGCATGATCACAGTGCTGATGATGTGTTGTGTGCAAGCACAGAATAATGCAGAGAATCAGGTGCACCAAGCAAGTAACATGAACTAAAAGTAAGGGTAAATTGGGAAACTAAAATGAAGAAAATAATTGTAGAAAAAGATGTGAAAACACCTGATCCTCTGTCTCCCGGACCTGCCGTCACTCACTGGGTGGCTGAATGGCCAGCACTGTGAGTGAGGGGAGGGGGAGATTGGGATAGAAAAAGAAATAGATTAATTGGGGAATAAAAAGAAGGAAAATGTTTTCCATTTGCAGTGAACAAAACTAAAGAGAAAATGCAGAGACCCATGAAATTTGTGAGATGTGAAGACCGACGGGGACCTGAAGAGTGGGAACGAAAATTGGAAAAGACATTGATAGAGTCAAAGGGCATACGTGATCATTTTTGGAGGGAAACAGAGTATGTAGATTACACGGGACAGAAAAGACAATTGACACTACATAAAAAGAAGGCACTGTTGAGAGGTTTGATTAGGATAGTAAATTTACCAGAATTAGAACAAGAATGGCCTTTTGTAGATTGGTTGGAAGTCACAATGGAGAACTTGTACCTTGGAACCTTTTTAACAGGCATAGAAAGACTTTGCCAGGCAGGATATGGGGAACAGCTGGACACCTTTGGGATAGAAATAAGAAGGTCAGCTAAACAAGTGCAAATCCCTTATCTCAGCACTGAAGTGGCCCATTATTGGGAAACGCTAGAGAGGCCAGTGGGAGAAGGTGTCACAATCTTGAAAAATGTAAGCTTAGAGATATTCAACAGAGTCAGAAATGTATACAGGGAAAGTAAAGTAATATTCAAGGAAAATAATGAGGGGGAGATTGTACCAGCAACTGTAATTGAAGGTACAGTAGGAACGTTTGAGGTAAGAATTTGCCTGGATCCCCCAGCAGAAATAAAGCAGACTCGGCTGGACATATATGAGAGATAGCCAAATAGCCAATAGGGGGCAGGCTTGGATAGAAAAATATAGATATGCATGAAATAAGATAGAGTGCAAAACTTAGAGTGTATCATTAATGAAGACATTTACAGTAATGTAATTCTTAATGATGTAATGTTCATGTTTAGATAAATATGTAACCACACATGAAAGTATAATGCATGAGAAAGATTAAATAGTTAGAAGAATTAATGTATTAGCTTAGACACTTATAACTATGCTGTGTGTATAAGAATGAAGCAATGTATAAGTATGTTAACCAGATCAAACTTGTATCCAAGTGCATGCATAAAATAAGTAATGTGTAATCATCTCTAAAAATCTTGTAATGAGGGATTGTAATGGGAAAATAAAGCATAAACAAACAAATAGTTGGTTTTGAAAAGAAATAAAGTGAAACCATACAAGTAATAAAAGAGGGAACATAAGCAAATAATAAAATAAAAGACTAAGAAAAATATGAATTAATAAAAATAAAAATAAAGAGCATGACAAAAGAGTGTAAAGGAAAGAAATAAAAGATAATAAATAACTATAAGAAGAAGAGATGATAAACAAAAGGGGAATATATAAATAGTACTTATAAATAAAATCAATAGTGTAGCAGGTAAGACTAAGGTAAATGAGCATAATAGTTGATTGTCTCTCTCTCTCTCTCTCTCTCTCTCTCTCACAGCATACTGGGGACTGGGTGTTGGGAGGGAGAGAGGGGAGGGGCTGCTAGAACCAGAACAAGAGAGCAGTGAAGGGAGGGCTTTTGAGCACGCATAAGAGAGATAGGATAAGATTTCTTGGGTCTCCTCCCGCCTGATAATAACAGTATGGAGGGCTGGCAGTTGATTAGAAAGGGTGTAAAAAGGAAAGAAGGAAAAAGAGGCAAAATGATAATAGATAAAAAGTCAAATAAATTAACCTCATGTTTTACTTTCATGCACTGGGCAGGAGAAGTAATTGCAACAGGTCAAGAGTGTTGTGGAAAAAACCTGGAGCAGTGATTTGATAACCCTGAGGAGTGACATTGTTTGGATACATAATAATCTGTGTGGACTGGGACCAGAAGAGGAACCAACAAAGCAACCAAGCAGAACACAAACAAAAAGTAGCAGTATTAAAATAACTAGGAAGAAGGAAATTCCTCAATCCAGAAAAAGCCCAGGGGAAGTCAGGGGTCGGATACTTTTAGTGGTCCTCGTCTGACCAGCCTGGTGAAGATTAGCATAGCAGAATAGAACACTCTGGGGTTAAAGAGGTACTGAATTATTGAAAACATAGAGGGATAGTAAAATGGCACCGACACCAATAGATCAGATATGCATGGAGTTCCCAACATATAGAGAGGTGATAAAAGAGATGTCTAGGAAATGGGAAGGAAGAACAAAGGGGCTGAACACAAAGTGGCCAGCAGAGGGAACATTTGATGTAGGGATATGTAGAGAAATGGAAGCATTGATAAAAAATCATAAACCAAAAGATAAGAGCCAGAAGAGGATAATGAAACGAGATAGGGAACTAACAATGCTCCATATGTTCAAGACCAAGGGGATAGAAATAATAAAACAGGAAAGGGAAGGAAAAAAGGTGGATGAAGAAAAGGGAGAAAGACCCCTCCTATGCACCAACAATGGAAACGAAAGGGAATTTGCAAATGCCTATGATGGAGTTTAAGGGGGAAGTACACATGGCTGGAGAAATAGAAGTCACTGAGAAAGTGCCAATAGAGCCAGAAGAAGAACCAGCAAATCTATACCCAGATATTAAACTGAGAGGAACTACGAGCCACAATTATGGGGAAGCAGTGGGATCAGAACAAAACAGCACAAAGGGTCTATGGAGTCCAAGTCAAAGGTGGGAAGGGCCACAAGGATCAGATCGAGAAATGCACCAAGAGCTGTTAAGTCAACAAAGAATAAAGGAAGAATTAAACAAACAATGCAGAAGGAATAAAGGGGTATGCAGAGCAACAGAACAAAGAACAAAGAAAACAACAAGAGCAAGAAAGCACATCTGAAGATGACGATCTAATAGAGACAGATGACGGCATGACAATATCATCAAGAGTGAAAGAAAGTGTGAAAAAGCAGCGGAAAATGAGAGAAGATGTGTCCAGCATCAGAGCCAAGTCACAGGAACTATCGGACTCCATGAGAAAGGAAAAAGAGATGCTGGAAAACATGAGAAGGTCAACAAGAAGAAGAGAGCATGTCGCTCCAGACATAAACACCCTGGCACACCGGACAAAAAGAAAGATGAAACAGGTTACAGGACAACTCTATCTTGAAGACATGCCAGAAAAGACTAAGCAAACATGGCAGAGAATGACAGGAAGAATGGTCAGAACTGATGTGGAATCTGATGGAGGGGATGATGAAGAATGGTCAGATGAAGAGGAAGTGAGAAGACCAGTTAGGCGACATAACAGGGCGATATCATCACAGTGTCCTATTATGATGAAGGGACAGTATGACTGCTATGTGCCATGGGCCAACCATGATCTTGAAGGATTACTGGCAGCCCTCCCTGACATATATGAAGGAGCAGGAAGGTGGATTAGAGATGTTGAGGAGCGAGCAGTAGGAACTCAACTGGCCCTGGGAGACATTAAAGCACTTCTTGCAAGATGCATTGGAGGAGGCAAAATGGCGGAAATACTCGAAAAGCCAAAGTGGGAAATGCAGCAGATACCACAAAGTATGATGAGATACCATTCAGCAGATGCCGAAATACCATCTGGAAAGCCCTAAGAGAAGGATTTCCCACCAACCTAGACCCAAAATCAATAAAAGGAGAGCCACTGGGAACAACTGAAAACCCGAAAGCCTATATCGAACGAGAGCTAAAGAGATGGAAGCTGGAAATGGAAAAAGATCCAGAAAAGGATCCCTGGATGACAGCTGTGTTCGAGCGGCCATAATAGAGGCTATGCCTACACCAGTAAAGGAAAAGCTGGAAGACGTGGTGGGGTTAACTACCAAGACACAGAAAGAGTTCTGTGCCCATGTGGTACATGCAGTGGAACAACACAGACGGAATGAAGAAAAGCTAAAGCAACAAGAGAGGGACATACGTATGAAACTGGAACAGTTGCAACTGGAGGAACTAACAGGAAACAAGAAAAGAATTCAAGCAGCAGTAAAAGGAAAAGATGCACCAACCTCTGTAATGGCGCCAGTAAATACAGTATTGCAAACTCCGATTGGTGCACAGGCTCAGATGGCCTCAAGTGAAACAGTTACACCTATGGTACCCGGCGTACCACCTGCGCCCATGTATCAACCTGTATCAACAATCCAGGTAGCACCAATGGCTACTGTACCAGGTGCTCAAAACCAGATACCCATGCAAAGTCAGGTGATGCAACAGCCCATGCCGACTGTGATATATCATTTCCCCGATCAAATGAATAGAAGATGGAATCGACAGTATCAAGGGGGAAGAGGAAGAGGATGAGGAAGACAGAATTATAATAATGGCCCAACAAATGCATGTTGGGGGTGTAACCAAGTGGGACACCGAAAAAGCGAATGTCCTATGAACCCCTGGCCACAAACGCACCAGGCAGACACCAACAACTGGCAACAAGACCCTCAGCAGCAGCAGCAGCAGCAGCAGGCCCCAGGTCCCATCAATCCATGGCGCGGACCACCACAAGGTTACTAGGGATGCCCAGAGAATCCTACGGGGAGGGGTCAGCTACCAATGATATCAACTGATGCTGATCAAGAACCAATAATGAAGGTTAAGATAGAGGGCAAAGTAACACCGGTTATGTTAGATACTGGAGCCACTTTTACGTGTATAAGTCCAAGTTATGCCTCTCACCTCCCGGTCTGGAAAATATGTTAAGACAGTAGGATTCTCGGGACAAACGCAGTTGATTCCAATGACGGCTCCAGTAAACATAGAAGTAAAAGGAAAAGCAGTAAACATCCCAATCTTGATATCAGAAAATACACCAGTGAACTTATTGGGAAGAGACGCTATATGTAAAATGAACTTACAGATATGGTGCACTCCAGAAGGAATCTACATTGATGACAGAGGAGTGAAACAAATGACAATGACAAAACAGCCTGACCCTGAACGTCCACAAGCAAACGTATATTGGCTGGGAGATCTAGGAAAAGAAGTGAACAACACAATAGACAAATGGGGAAACTATATTAAGGCACAGTTAGGAGATCCAAATGTGCCTGGAGCAGAGCATCATTGTACATTAATGTATGATGAAACAAGAAACCCAGAATTGGAGGAAAAGTGGCTGAATGGAACAAAACAACAAGAAATCACCTTGATGTCAGAATACATAGTAGTTGGACAGGAGGGAGCAGCACTCAAGATAGAGAATAATGACTTTATAGACAAATGGTTTCAGATACCAGAATCTGTTCCACATGTGACAATCTATGTGAGCAAAGGAAGGGAACAAAAAGACTTAGGACAAATGATGAAAAGAGCAGAAAGGGTACAATGGAAAGGGACAGAAAACCCTCTTATCATGGAATCACTAGATAGAACATTTCTAAAGATCATATGTGCTACCCAAATGATAGGAACACCTAAGGTAGTAGTTATTTCACCTGCTGAAAAACTAGACTCAAAAATGGTAGAGCTAATGGCAGAAATGGAAAAAGTAGTGCCAGTAAAACTATGGTCACGCCATGACACAGATGTGGGGTTAGTACTATCAGCAAATCCAATCCAGATAAAAGTAAAACCAGGAACCCAACCTCCACGAAAACAGCAGTATCAACTTAAACCAGAGGCAATATTGGGGATTAAAAGTACTATTTAAGGGCTACTTAAAGCAGGAGTACTAATAGAAACATCAAGCTGTTGTAATACACCTATACTTCCAGTAGCAAAGGCAAATAAAGCAAAGTGGCGATTAGTACATGATTTGAGGGCAGTTAATGAAGTAGTAGAGGATTGGCCTGCAGAAGTACCCAATCCGCATACTCTGCTGACTAATGTTCCCCCTGCTGCTAATTATTTCACTGTAATTGACTTGTGTTCTGCCTTTTTCAGTATTCCTTTAGCAGAGGAAAGCAGACAGCTCTTTGCATTCACCTATCAAGGTAAACAATTCACGTACACACGACTACCACAAGGATTCAAACACTCACCTCATGTGTTTAATCAGGTATTAAAAACAGACTTAGAGGATCTAAGAATAGACAGCACATTGATCCAGTATGTGGATTGATCTGCTCACCAACACTGGAGCAGTGCCATCAGGATACTATTAAGGTCCTTATTAAACTAGCTGAAGGGGGTCATAAGGTATCAAAAGAGAAGTTACAGTACTGTTTACCCCAGGTGGAGTATCTGGGACGAATTATTGCACATCAGACTAAAGCAATATCGCCAAGTCAGTTGGAGGGTATAAGTAAAGCGCCGCAACCACAAACAGTGGGGCAAATGATGACCTTTTTAGGGATGACAGGATTTAGTTCAGATTGGATAGAAGACTATGCTATGAAAGCAAACCCCCTGTGAGAACTAATGAAGCAAACAGGACAGCAAAATCTTAGAAGTAGGCTAACCTGGGGTGCAGATGCACTGGTAGCTTTTGAATCACTGAAAAAGGAACTGCAAACAGCACCTGCACTAGCAAGCCCGGACTACACTAAGCCGTTTCATTTGTATGTAGCGAATAGAAAAAGTGGTTATGCATCAGCAGTGCTGATGCAGGAACTGTGTAGTGGAAGGAGAAAATAACCCATAGCGTATTATAGCACAAAATTGGACAGTGTAGCCCAAGGATACCCGCCATGCTATCAGGGATTAGCGGCAGTTTATTTTGCGTATGAAAAAGCCTCCACAATAACTATGGGATATCCAGTGGTGATCTACACTCACCATAAGATAATAGAGCTAATAGAGAATGGGAAATTTGTACTAACACAGGCAAGATGTTTAGCATATTCAACATTGCTGACATACCCAGATGTAACTATAAAGAGATGTACCACTGTAAATCCAGCAAACTATATTCCCTTGGAGGATGAAGGAACACCACACGATTGTGTGGTAAATTCGTTAGCATTCACAGGGTTGAGGCCTGACCTGGAATCAATACCAATGGTTGAGGCAGAAATAGAATATTTTGTTGATGGATCTTGTTTTAAGGACCATTTGGGAAATCATGCTGGGTTTGCTGTGGTAAAAAAGCAGGGAGATTCTTTTGTGCCAATTGTGGTTCAGCATTGCGAACAGCCATGCTCAGCACAATTGGCAGAATTAAAAGCATTGACCAAAGCCTGTCTACTCGCAAAAGATCAAAAAGTAAATGTATATACAGACTCTGCATATCGCATGGAGTGTGTCATTTGTTTGGTGCAGTGTGGAAACAGAGAGGGTTCAAAAGAGTGATGGAACACCAATCCAGCATAAAGACCAGATAATCAGATTAATTTCAGCAATGATGAGTCCAAAAAGGCTGGCTATAGTCAAATGCCAGGCACACAAAAAAGGCAAGGATTTTGTTATTAGAGGAAATAATGCTGCGGACGAACATGCCCGAGAAGCTTCAGGATGCAAAGTAGCAATAATGGCACCACAAGTGATATTACAGGTCCAGCCAAGTTTGGCAGATATAGCACGGATGCAGCTTCAAGCTGGCCCACCTGAATTAGCACAATGGCAGCAGAGGGGGGCGACAAGGGACGTTAATGGAATATGGAGGTCACATGAGGGGCAGATATTGGCTCCAGTAGCACTTCTAAATATGTTAATTTCTGATGCTACGGATTTGACCACTGTGCAAGAGGCGAGGTAGTGAGGAAGATAAAACAGCAGGGCTACTGGTCGCCATACTTGCAGGCCTCAGTAGATGAGTTTTTGGCAGGCTGTGAAATTTGTGAAACACACAATGTCAGGAAAGGTACGACCACTCCATTAGGTCATATTCCAGCACCGGAGGGCCCGTTCAAACATCTAGTGATGGACTATGTAGATATGATAAAACCAGTCAGAGGCAAAAGATATATGTTAGTAGTAATAGACAGATTCAGTAGATGGGTAGAAGCAGTTCCCTCAGCCGACCAGGGAGCACAAACAGTGATTAAATTCCTAACAAGAGAAGTTATCCCAAGGTTTGGAATACCGTCACAAATTAGCTCAGATAATGGCTCGGCATTCATTCAGAGGGCAGTAAAAACAGTCATACAGCAGCTGAGAATAAAACAACGACTAGGGTGTGTCTACCATTCGCAGTCTCAGGGGATGGTGGAGAGGGTAAATGGGAATCTCAAGGCAAAGATTGTGAAAATCTGTCAAGAAACAAGACTTAATTGGGTTGATGCGCTTCCGTTGGCATTAATGAAATATCGCATGCAAACAAATAGGATTACTAATCTAACCCCGCATGAAATGCTGACGGGAAGGCCTATGCCAGTGCCTTATCTGAGAGGACCTTATGAGGGTCCATCATTGGAACAACTAGAAATGGAATTGAAAGCATATATGAGACAATTGACGACAATACATGGAAAAATTTGTTTGCAGGAACAAAGAAGAAATCCTAGGCAGGAAGAGAATGCACCTTGTTCAATTGCTCCTGGAGATCTTGTGTACCTGAGAGTGTTTAGAAGAAGGTGGAATGAGCCAAGACGGGAAGGACCTTATGAAGTGGTGCAGGCAACCCCAACAGCAGTAAAGGTGAGAGGAAGTAACACATGGTATCATTTAAATCACTGCACTAAAGTACGTAGGAGAAACCTACCACAAAATCAGGAACCTGAAACCGAAGAAGAAGAGAAGCAACAAAGAGAGGATCAAGCTCACGAGGTTGAAGACCTACAAGTACCAGATAGAGACAACGAAGAAGAGGAAGAAGGACAACAAACGAACGTAGGGGAAGAGCACACTGAGGCAGAGGAAGAATCTGAAGAACGTGCCACAGTGGAGCGGGACAACACAGAAAGAGAAACGGAAGTACATGTCGCAGAAGAACAGGAACAAGAAGGTGAAGAAAGAGAAAGACAGGAGGAAAGTGCTTACCTTGCTGCACCAAATACGGAAACAGCTGAAGGATATGAAGCAGACCAACAGAGGCATCCGTGGGAGGACATATTGTCGGAGGCAGAGGACAGGTTGGGGGATGAAGGAGGTACTGTGGATAATGATATTGATGATGTATTTGGGACAGGTATTTCCCCCGATACAGGGCCTACCGGGGAGGCAGCGCAAGAAGACCCAGACTCACCCGGTGAAGGACCGTCAGAGCGACCATGGTATGATGACTTCCCTACAATTGACACCTCAGAACTTATGTCCTTTTTCCCACAATGAACAAGAACAAGAAGTTATAGAACAAAAAATCAGACAGAAGAGGGCCTCTGGAGCATTGAACAAAGGTGAACCAAAAGCGGACAGAAGCATAGTTAACCAAAATAAGACAAAACCATTATATTTAGTATATGATTGGGAGCCCATAGAGACAACAGGAGTAGAACTATTACAACATGCAAATCAAAACGACTGGTATAGATGGGCTAAATATACGGTTAAGCAGGCAGACATGACAAATTGTGTAATGTGCTCACCCTCACCGTTAAAGAAGTTGACAGTAGTTCCGAATCAGTATGATTACAGACACTGCGCCAAGTATTACGCCAAACATTGTGGAACTACAGGAAGAACAGTGTTCTGCCCAGCAGAATGTTTGGCATTCCTAGGTCACCCAGAATATGAAAAGTATAGTAAACTGATAGGGTGGGGAGATGAATGTAGGAAATTAGACATACGTGTGGATAATAAGAATAAAGAAAGTCCATCATCATTTACGATTAATCAACAACTGGAATATGAATGCTTTAACAGGACCAAGGGAAAAAATAATGTAGGACAGTTTAAGGGCAATTGCGCAGTAATATGGCATTTAGACGAAGAAATGTTTTCCAACAATAATGTAATCAGATTTGGGGGACCACATTATGCGACAGCAACATTAGGACAGAACTTTACTGCAAATATAACCCCAGGATGTTAAGGTGTAGTGGCGGGTCATTGCCTTACAGGATGTGAAAATCAAACCTTAGTATCTCCTTCGGTAAAGATTCATCAGGAACAAACAGAAACCATAGCGGACTACATTTGGTTATGTGGGGGAGGTCAGTTGAAAACCTCTCTACCTAAAAACTGGAAAGAGCTGTGCGCTAGAGTAAGGTTACTACAAGAGGTAACTATGGTAGAGTGGGATCTCTCTGAAATCCAAGCTGCACCAAATCGTTTTGTAAAACAACAAGCAAGGGTGAAAAGAGCATACTCCCCAGATCCGGATGTTTATTTGGATGCAATTGGTCAACCAAGGGGAATACCAGAAAAATTTAAAGCTAGGAATGAAATTAAATCAGGCTTTGAGTCAATATTTGTATGGATAACGGCAAACAAAAATTTGGAGTGGATTAATTATATTTACTATAACCAACAGAGGTTTATAAACCATACTGATGAGGCATTGGAGGCATTAGGAACACAATTAGCGGCAACTAGTAAAATGGCATGGCAAAATCGTCAAGCTCTAAATTGGTTATTGGCAGATAAAGGAGGAGTATGTGTTATGTTCGAGCAGATTGCTGTACATACATACCAAATAATACATCCCCAGAAGGAGCTTTTACACAGGCAATGAAAAAACTGCATGACCTCAGAAAGGAAGTTAAATCTAATGCAGGAAGAGATCAGATGTTTGGCCAATGGTTCGATGATCTTTTTGGATCATGGAAGTTGGGCTTAATGAAACTAGGTATAATGATCGTTATAGGACTGACCCTATTTGCATTGTTGTTTTGCTGTGTCATACCAGTTCTAAGATCAATAATGGCTAGAACAGTGGCTAAGCAAATGGTGACTGTATCAATGATGTCAACGCAAACAGGGATAGAAACTAGATACTGTACCATTGGACCAGGATTGGATGAACTTGATGAGATTTACTGAGAAGCAATTCAGAAATAACACTAATTTAAGGGGAATTTTATTTTTGAACACTTTTCTCATGTTTTTGATAGTAAGGGAGATAGCATGATTATTGTACTTTCATTTTACATAACAGAATAGATAGCATCTCAAGAAAGGAGTTAGAGGGTGTTTTGTTTGTTATTTTTGACATATTCCCCTATTACTTTCAATATAACCCATTACTTATAATAATTAACAAAGTTTATATTACGATATATTTAATCAAGTAGAAGTAGTATTGATGATGATTATGTTCAAGAAAATATAGTTGTGAAGTAATTGCCAAGAGAAGACATACAAGAGCAACATGTAAGGAAAGGAGCGACGAGCACCTCAGTGCTTGGCTGCAAGAGCAAATAGACTCAACTGGTGGTTTAAAAACCCGATGTCTGCTCCAACACACCACCAGATAGCGCTCCAGGCTACCGGAATTGTCTGTGAGTTCCTCTGGCAACGAAGGCTGAATATTACTATATTACTTTTACTAGTTTTTGTTAAGCATATATATATATATATCTTCTGTTTAATGGATAATCAATTGTACTCTACATCACGCAAGGCTTTACATTTGCATGCACATGCTTATTACAAATGAGTTTGATTTTTGTCATCCACCCTCCAGGAACTGTGTTAGCTACAGGAATGGGATCTTTTACTCCTTCTTTGTCACGTGTGGAAGGAGATGTTTGGTCCCATGTCCTGCAGAGTGCAGCCCCATATAGACAGCATTGGATAAAGGACTGGTGTGGCAACTTTTGGCTACAAGTTGGAATGGGATCGGCTGGCTTGTGTGACTGCACTCTGGTTTGAGGGAAAGAGAGTGTGATACTTTTATAAGTCTCAGAGGAGGGAGTATATAGTATATTTTTCAATATTCTAGTATGTTTTTATATATCAAAATACTTATATGAGTTTCTAGGCCTTTGTGTGACCCAGGAGAGAGCATATGAGGTTACTAAAAGTGTTGATGCTGCAGAGAACACAAAGAATGGTATATAACCTTGAAAAACAGGTGTATTTCTGTTAATCAGTTATTATATGAATGGTGTCTTGTATTTTTGCAGCTGGTGTTTTGCTGTTTTTGTTAATTAGTAGTATTCTGACATATATCCTTGATGTATTTCCTTTATGCTGACACGTATCTCTAAAATATATGGTGTGTCTCATTAAAATACAGGATGCACTTCTTACAAAAATACTTTTAATAAGTTAGATATCTCTTATATGATATGTTTCTGGCATGGTGTTTTACCCTGATGAGTTAAATATCTTTGGAGCTTGTATTTTCTTTCATTAAATCAAATGATACTGTGTATGAACAAACAAGGCCGCCTCATTATGATGGTACACTGAAATGTAGGGCAAAGGTAAAAGGTATGTGATGGGGACATGGCTGTTTGTCTCATACACAGGTGTTTCTAAAATTGATGCATTCTTACCATGAACTATGACATATGTCAAAAATAAGTGGAGTTACCAGTTGATGTATGTTTTTTTTAAATAATTAGATGGGGGATTTTCCACCAATATTTAATTAGTGAGGGAAATAGAATATATTGGTGGCGAAGGAAAGAGACAAGGGTAATTATTCTGTTGGTCAGAGATAATGGGCAAAAAGATAACAAAAAGGTATATAACTGAGAACTCAGGAGGATAGAGGCAGTACAATCAGCTGACTGGTCTCTTGTTTGTTGGTGATCAATAAACTACAACTTTGGCATCTGGAACTCAAGACTCTGAAAGTTTTCTTCAACTTAGAGAAACTCATTGCAATATTCCACGACACCATCCTGATTGAAATAAACCAACCCAGAAGTCTCTACAATTTTCTGTTGCAGAGATATGTGATTTGTTACTCGGTTGCTAGGGTAACCCAATGTGGTTGCTAGGCAGTTACCATAGTGATGCTTATCAAGTCTCCTTTACATCCTGATTGAAATAAACCAACCCAGAAGTCTCTACGATTTTCAGGTGCAGAGATATGTGATTTGTTACTCGGTTGCTAGGGTAACCCCATCTGGTTGCTAGGCAGTTACCATAGTTATACTTATCAACTCTCCTTGCCATCCTGATTGAAATAAATCAACCCAGAAGTCTCTACGATTTTCTGGTGCAGAGATATGTGATTTGTTACTCGGTTGCTAGGGTAACCTCATGTGGTTGCTAGGCAGTTACCAAGGTGATACTTAATGAGGCTCCTTGCTATCCTAAGTGAAATAAGTCAACCCGGAAGTCTCTATGATATTCTGATCCTGAGATACCCATCTTAGTGATTTTGAATGGAAGTCAAAGGGATTTGGTTGCTAGGGTCATCTAAATGGTTGCTAGGGCGTGGCTTAGTAGTTTCCATGATGATACTTAAAGACTGACTGCTCAACCAATTCAAGCAAGCCAACTCTCATGTCTGTAGGACATTCCGATCAGGTGATATCCATCTAAGAAATTTTGAATGGCACTCAATGGGTTCTGGTTGCTAGGTTTGGTTGCTAGGTTGCACTAAATGACAGACAGACAGACAGACAGACATAGAGATAGACAGATATGACAGAGAGAGGGAGGAAAAAGGATGAATAGAAAGAAATAGAAAGAGAGCGATATATAAACATTGTATTGACAGCAATATTGTAAAAACAGTTTTTTAAATAAAGTTTATTGAATTTTGACAGTTGGTGTTGGCTCATGTGAACATTCCGTCAATGTAAGTGAATGGGATTTTTCCCGAGTTTGATCGTCATTTTTAGGAAAACCGTCAGTCCGATCAGTTAGAAAATATATAGCAACTCGAGTCAGAACAGTTTGAGTGTCTGAGCCGAGTTTGGAGTATGTGGAGTTAAAGCTCTAGGAGGAGTTAGAATAGAAATTTCTGAGTAAGAATAATAATAATAATAAGTTTAAATAGGATTTCAGTAAGTTGGCTTTCACAAGCCAACTTAATAACTAGAAAAAAAAGTTTGTCGAGACAAACTTTAAGTTGGCTTGTGAAAGTTTGGACCAGAAAGTTTGAAGAAGTTTAAAGTAGTTTGAAGTTTAAATTAGTTTAAAGTAGTTTAAAGTAGTTTATAGTTTAAAGTAGTTTGAAGTTTAAAGTAGTTTATAGTTTAAATGAGTTTAAAGTTTAAATTAGTTTGTAGTTTAAAGTAGTTTAAAGTTTAAAGTAGTTTGTAGTTTAAAGTAGTTTAAAGTTTAACTTAGTTGATAGATAGATAGATAGATAGATAGACACTCAGATAGATAGATAGATAGATAGATAGATAGATAGATAGATAGATAGATATTGACCCTCAGATAGATAGACAGATTGATTGATTGATTGATCCTTGCTACCCTGAGTCCCATGAACAAAGCCAGAAGTCTTTATGTTGTTCTGTTGCAGAGATATGTGATTTGTTACTCGGTTGCTAGAGTAACCCCATATGGTTGCTAGGCAGTTACCATAGTGATACTTATCAAGTCTTCTTGACATCCTGATTGAAATAAACCAACCCAGAAGTCTCTACGATTTTCTGGTGCAGAGATATGTGATTAGTTACTCGGTTGCTAGGGTAACCCAATGTGGTTGCTAGGCAGTTACCACAGTGATACTTATCAAGTCTTCTTGACATCCTGATTGAAATAAACCAACCCAGATGTCTCTATGATTTTCTGGTGCAGAGATATTTGATTTGTTACTGGGTTGCTAGGTTAACCTCATGTGGTTGCTAGGCAGTTACCAAGGTGATACTTAATGAGGCTCCTTGCTATCCTAAGTGAAATAAGTCAACCCGGAAGTCTCTATGACATTCTGATCCTGAGCTACACATCTTAGTGATTTTGAATGGAAGTCAAAGGGATTTGGTTGCTAGGGCGTGGCTTAGTAGTTTCCATGATGATACTTAAAGACTGATTGCTCAACCAATTCAAGCAAGCCAATTCTCATGTCTGTAGGACATTCCGATTAGGTGATATCCATCTAAGCAATTTTGAATGGCACTCAATGGGTTCTGGTTGCTAGGTTTGGTTGCTAGGTTGCAATAAATGACAGACAGACAGACAGACAGACATACATATAGACAGATATGACAGAGAGAGGGAGGAAAAAGGATGAATAGAAAGAAATCGATAGAGAGAGATATATATAAACATTGTATTGACGATGGAACCTCATGTGGTTGCTAGGCGATGCTAGCATGTGTTAGCATGATGCTAGCACGTTTTCAGCATGTTTTAGCACTTCACTAGGCGATGCTAGCATGTGTTAGCATGATGCTAACACGTTTTTAGCATTTTTTAGCACTTCGCTAGGCGATGCTAAGCATGTGTTAAGCATGATGCTAAGCATGTTTTTAGCATGTTTTAGCACTCGCTACGCGACGCTAGCATGTGTTAGCATGATGCTAGCACGCTTTTAGCATTTTTTAGCACTTCGGCTAGGCGACGCTAGCATGTGTTAGCATGATACTAAGACGCTTTTAGCATGTTTTAGCGACTCGGCTAGGCGATGCTAAGCATGTGTTAGCATGATGCTAACGACGTTTTTAGCATGTTTTAGCACTCGCTAGGCGATGCTAGCATGTGTTAGCATGATGCTAGCACGTTTTTAGCATTTTTTTAGCACTTCGCTAGGCGATGCTAGCATGTGTTAGCATGATGCTAGCACGTTTTTTTGCATGTTTTAGCACTTAGCTAGGCAATGTTAGCATGTGTTAGCATGATGCTAGCACGTTTTTTGCATGTTTTAGCACTTCGCTAGGCAATGCTAACATGTGTTACCATGATGCTAGCACGTTTTTAGCATGTTTTAGCACTTCGCCAGGCGATGCTAGCATGTGTTAGCATGATGCTAATGCTTTTCTAGCATGTTTTAGCACTTCGCTAGGCGATGCTAGCATGTGTTAACATGATGCTAGCACGTTTTTAGCATTTTTAGCACTTCGCTAGGCAATGCTAGCACGTTTTTAGCATGTTTTAGCACTCCGCTAGGCTATGCTAGCATGTGTTATCATGAAGCTAACACATTTTTATTATGTTTTAGCGTGTGGCTATGAAGATTTTAGGTCAATACTTTTTGGCTGCTTGATAAAATAAATCCTCTGAGGGAGAGAGAGAGAGGGAGAGATGCAGGGCTGACAGGCCCTTTTTGTCTGTGTGTGTGAAAATGTCAGTTGGGATTTAAATTTCTGAACATTCCGCAATGTTAAGTCAATGGGATTTTTCCAGTTTTGATCATCCGCTGTGGGAAAACCGTAAGTCCGATCAGTTAGAAAAGATATATCACACTATTTGGGATTAGTCTGAAGGTCTGTGCCGAGTTTGGTGCATGTAGCTTAAAAGCTCTAGGAGGAGTTAGTCTTGGTAATTTTAGTCTCAGAATAATAATAATAACTAGAATGTACAATTCCTGAAGAAAATGTGAGTGGTGCTTGCCGTGGCAAAACTCGTCAGATAGCATTTTATAACTGCTGAGATATGTTTTTTTTTACTCGGTTGCTAGGGTACCCCCATCTGGTTGCTAGGCAGTTACCATAGAGATATTTATCAAATCTCCTTGCTATCCTGAGTAAAATCAGTCAACCAGGAAGTCTCTAAGATGTTCTGATCCAGAGATATGTGATTTGTTATTTGGTTGCTAGGGTAACCCCTCCTTGTTGCTAGGCAGTTACCATAGTGACTCTAATCAAGTGTCTTTGCCATCCTGATTGAAATAAACCAACCCAGAAGTCTGTACGATTTTCTGGTGCAGAAATATGTGATTTGTTACTCGGTTGCTAGGGTAACCCCATCTGGTTGCTAGGCAGTTAACATAGTGATAGTAATGAAGTCTCCTTGCCATCCTGAGTGAAATAAGTCAACCTTGAAGTCTCTACTGTTTTCTGGTGCAAAGATATGTGATTTGTTACTCGGTTGCTAGGGTAACCCCATCTGGTTGCTAGGCAGTTACCATAGTGATACTAATGAAGTGTCCTTGCCATCCTGATTGAAATAAGTCAACCCGGAAGTCTCTACGTTTTTCTGATGCAGAGATATGTGATCTGTTACTCGGTTGCTAGGGTAACCCCATCTGGTTGCTAGACAGTTACCATAGTGATACTAATCAAGTCTCCTTGCCATCCTGATTGAAATAAGTCAACCCGGAAGTCTGTACTATTTTCTGGTGCAGAGATATATGATTTGTTACTCGGTTGCTAGGGTAACCCCATCTAGTTGCTAGGCAGTTACCATAGTGATAGTAATCAAGTGTCCTTGCCATCCTGAGTGAAATAAATCAACCCAGAAGTCTGTACTATTTTCTGGTGCAGAGATATGTGATTTGTTACTCGGTTGCTAGGGTAACCCCATCTGGTTGCTACGCAGTTACCATAGTGATACTAATGAAGTGTCCTTGCCATCCTGATTGAAATAAGTCAACCCGGAAGTCTCTACGTTTTTCTGATGCAGAGATATGTGATTTGTTACTCGGTTGCTAGGGTAACCCCATCTGGTTGCTAGACAGTTACCATAGTGATACTAATCAAGTCTCCTTGCCATCCTGATTGAAATAAGTCAACCCGGAAGTCCCTACGTTTTTGTGATGCAGAAATATGTGATTTGTTACTCGGTTGCTAGGGTAACCCCATCTGGTTGCTAGGCAGTTACCATAGTGATACTAATCAAGTCCCCTTGCCATGCTGATTGAAATAAGTCAACCCGGAAGTCTCTACGTTTTTCTGATGCAGAGATATGTGATTTGTTACTCGGTTGCTAGGGTAACCCCATCTGGTTGCTAGGCAGTTACCATAGTGATACTAATGAAGTGTCCTTGCCATCCTGATTGAAATAAGTCAACCTGGAAATCTCTACGTTTTTCTGATGCAGAGATATGTGATTTGTTACTCTGTTGCTAGGGTAACCCCATGTGGTTGCTAGGCAGTTACTATAGTGATACTTATCAAGTCTCCTTGCCATCCTGATTGAAATAAATCAACCCAGAAGTCTCTCTGATTTTCTGGTGCAGAGATATAGTTATTGCTAAACGGTTGCTAGGGTACTCTGTTTAGTTGCTAGGGAGTGGCTTGGCAGCTGCCAATCATGAAACTCCAAAGGCTGCTTGTCAGTATGAATGATATAAACCAACTCCCATGCCTCTGTGACATTCAGAATGGAAGATATCCCTCTATGGATTTTGGTTGCTAAGGTGCTCGACAATGGTTGCTAGGGAGGGGCTAGGAAGTGTTGACGTGATTTATGATTGGTTGTTTGCTGTCCCGAGTGAAACGAGACCACCCTTGTGTTTCTATGACACTTCTATCCGGAGATATCCCTTTGATCTGTTTCAATATAAGTCTATGGGACTTGTTGTTAAGGTGCTCTAAATGGTTGCTAGGGCATGGCTTGATAGCTTAACAATGATCCTGAGATACTGATTGGTCGTCTGAGTAAAATGAGCCCGGCCCCTCGTCTCTATGACACTGTGATCCAGAGCTATGTTTAATACAAAATCCCTATGCCATTTCATTTCATGGGCCGTCCTACACCATTGTAAGTCAATTGGGGCATTTTTGGGCAGCTCTTACCCCATATTGAGGTATGCTCTTACAGAGCCTGCCAGCCTCTTCAAATGTGGCAAATCACACGTATCTGTGAAATCCTCGATCGGAGCTGTGACGCGTCAAAATTTGTCGTAATGTTAAGTCTATGGGATTTTTCGGCCGCTTTTTTGCCCCTGGGGCAAATACCGTACCCCCGATCGCTTATAAAAGTCATAGCACATGTGTCCTCAATATGCCGTTCGATTTGACACCTCATTCGTGGGTCTACGCCAAACGGTGCGGGACGAGTTAGGTGCCGAAGTTTTGTACGGAGATATAAAAATAAAAACTAGATAGGTACATTTCCTGAAGAAAATGTGAGTGGTGCTTGCCGTGGCAAAACTCGATCAAATAGCCTGCTTGAAAAGAACAGAAATTGTGGTCATAAATAAATCAACCCAGAAGTCTGTATAATGTTCTGGTGCAGAAATATGTGATTTGTTAGTAGGTTGCTAGGGTAACCCCATGTGGTTGCTAGGCAGTTACCATAGTGATACTAATCAAGTGTCCTTGCCATCCTGATTGAAATAAGTCAAACCGGAAGTCTGTATGTTTTTGTGATGCAGAGATATGTGATTTGTTACTCGGTTGCTAGGGTAAGCCCATCTGGTTGCTAGGCAGTTACCATAGTGATACTAATGAAGTCTCCTTTCCATCCTGATTGAAATAAGTCAACCCGGAAGTCTCTACGTTTTCTGATGCAGAGATATGTGATTTGTTACTCGGTTGCTAGGGTAACCCCATCTGGTTGCTAGGCAGTTACCATAGTGATACTAATCAAGTGTCCTTGCCATCCTGATTGAAATAAATCAACCCAGAAGTCTCTCTGATGTTCTGGTGCAGAGATATAGTTACTGCTAAGCGGTTGCTAGGGTACTCTGTTTAGTTGCTAGGGAGTGGCTTGGCAGCTGCCAATCATGAATCTCCAAAGGCTGCTTGTCAGTATGAATGATATAAACCAACTCCCATGCCTCTGTGACATTCAGAATGGAAGATATCCCTCTATGGATTTTGGTTGTTAAGGTGCTCGACAATGGTTGCTAGGGAGGGGCTAGGAAGTGTTGATTTGATGCATGATTGGCTGTTTGCTGTCCCGAGTAAAGCGAGACCACCCTTGTGTTTCTATGACACTTCTATCCGGAGATATCCCTTTGATCTGTTTCAATAGAAGTCTATGGGACTTGTTGCTAAGGTGCTCTTAATGGTTGCTAGGGCGTGGCTTGATAGCTTCACAATGATCCAGAGAGACTGATTGGTCGTCTGAGTAAAATGAGCCCACCCCCTCGTCTCTATGACACTGTGATCCAGAGCTATGTTCAATACAAATCCCTATGCCTTTTCATTTCAGGGGCCGTCCTACACCATTATAAGTCAATTGGGGCATTTTTGGGCAGCTCCTGCCCCCAGGAGTGCAGCTTTTACCCCATATTGAGGTATGCTCTTACAGAGCCTGCCAGCCTCTTCAAATGTGGCAAATCACTGCGTTTCTACTGAAATCCTCAGCTTGGAGCTGTGACGCGTCAAAGTTTGTCTCAATGTTAAGTCTATGTGATTTTTCGGCCGCTTTTTTGCCCCTGGGGCAAATACCGTACCCCGATAAGCTTATAAAAGTCATAGCACACGTGTCCTCAATAGGCCGTTCGATTTGACACCTCATTAGTGGGTCTACGCCAAGCGGTGCGGGACGAGTTAGGTGCGAAGTTTTGTTAAGAGATATAAAAATAAAAATAAAAATAAAAACTAGATAGGTACATTTCCTGAAGAAAATGTGAGTGGTGCTTGGCGTGGCAAAACTCGATCAAACAGCATGTTATAAATTGAAAAGAACAAAAATTATGGTCATAAATAAATCAACCCAGAAGTCTGTAAATAAATCAACCCAGAAGTCTGTACGATTTTCTGGTGCAGAAATATGTGATTTGTAACTCGGTTGCTAGGGTAACCCCATCTGGTTGCTAGGCAGTTACCATAGTGATACTAATCAAGTCTCCTTGCCATCCTGATTGAAATAAGTCAACCCGGAAGTCTCTAAGTTTTTCTGATGCAGAGATATGCGATTTGTTACTCGGTTGCTAGGGTAACCCCATCTGGTTGCTAGGCAGATACCATAGTGATACTAATGAAGTGTCCTTGCCATCCTGATTGAAATAAGTCAACCCGGAAGTGTCTACGTTTTTGTGATGCAGAGATATGTGATTTGTTATTTGGTTGCTAGGGTAACCCGTCCTTGTTGCTAGGCAGTTACCATAGTGATACTAATGAAGTGTCCTTGCCATCCTGAGTGAAATAAGTCAACCCGGAAGTCACTACTCTTTTCTGGTGCAGAGATATGTGATTTGTTACTCGGTTGCTAGGGTAACCCCATCTGGTTGCTAGGCAGTTACCATATTGATACTAATGAAGTGTCCTTGCCATCCTGGTTGAAATAAATCAACCCGGAAGTCTGTACTCTTTTGTGGTGCCGAGATATGTGATTTGTTTCTCGGTTGCTAGGGTAACCCCATCTGGTTGCTAGGCAGTTACCATAGTGATAGTAATCAAGTGTCCTTGCGATCCTGAGTGAAATAAATCAACCCGGAAGTCAGTACTATTTTCTGGTGCAGAGATATGTGATTTGTTACTCGGTTGCTAGGGTAACCCTATGTGGTTGCTAGGCAGTTACCATAGTGATAGTAATCAAGTGTCCTTGCCATCCTGAGTGAAATAAATCAACCCAGAGGTCTGTACTATTTTCTGGTGCAGAGATATGTGATTTGTTACTCGGTTGCTAAGGTAACCCCATCTGGTTTCTAGGCAGTTACCATAGTGATACTAATCAAGTGTCCTTGCCATCCTGAGTGAAATAAGTCAACCCGGAAGTCTCTACGTTTTTCTGATGCAGAGATATGTGATTTGTTACTTCGGTTGCTAGGGTAAGCCCATCTGGTTGCTAGGAAGTTACCATAGTGATACTAATGAAGTCTCCTTGCCATCCTGATTGAAATAAGTCAACCCGGAAGTCTCTATGTTTTTGTGATGCAGAGATATGTGATTTGTTACTTTCGGTTGCTAGGGTAACCCCATCTGGTTGCTAGGCAGTTACCATAGTGATACTAATGAAGTGTCCTTGCCATCCTGATTGAAATAAGTCAACCCGGAAGTCTCTATGTTTTTGTGATGCAGAGATATGTGATTTGTTACTCGGTTGCTAGGGTAAGCCCATCTGGTTGCTAGGCAGTTACCATAGTGATACTAATGAAGTCTCCTTTCCATCCTGATTGAAATAAGTCAACCCGGAAGTCTCTACGTTTTTCTGATGCAGAGATATGTGATTTGTTACTCGGTTGCTAGGGTAACCCCATCTGGTTGCTAGGCAGTTACCATAGTGATACTAATCAAGTCTCCTTGTCATCCTGATTGAAATAAATCAACCCAGAAGTCTCTCTGATTTTCTGGTGCAGAGATATAGTTACTGCTAAGCGGTTGCTAGGGTACTCTGTTTAGTTGCTAGGGAGTGGCTTGGCAGCTGGCAATCATGAATCTCCAAAGGCTGCTTGTCAGTATGAATGATATAAACCAACTCCCATGCCTCTGTGACATTCAGAATGGAAGATATCCCTCTATGGATTTTGGTTGTTAAGGTGCTTCGACAATGGTTGCTAGGGAGGGGCTAGGAAGTGTTGATTTGATGCATGATTGGCTGTTTGCTGTCCCGAGTCAAAGGAGACCACCCTTGTGTTTCTATGACACTTCTATCCGGAGATATCCCTTTGATCTGTTTCAATAGAAGTCTATGGGACTTGTTGCTAAGGTGCTCTTAATGGTTGCTAGGGCGTGGCTTGATAGCTTCACAATGATCCTGAGAGACTGATTGGTCGTCTGAGTAAAATGAGCCCACCCCTCGTCTCTATGACACTGTGATCCAGAGCTATGTTCAATACAAATCCCTATGCCTTTTCATTTCATGGGCCGTCCTACACCATTATAAGTCAATTGGGGCATTTTTGGGCAGCTCCTGCCCCCAGGGGTGCAACTTTTACCCCATATTGAGGTATGCTCTTACAGAGCCTGCCAGCCTCTTCAAATGTGGCAAATCACACGTTTCTACGAAATCCTCAGCTTGGAGCTGTGACGCGTCAAAGTTTGTCTCAATGTTAAGTCTATGGGATTTTTAGGCCGCTTTTTTGCCCCTGGGGCAAATACCGTACCCCGATCAGCTTATAAAAGTCATAGCACACGTGTCCTCAATAGGCCGTTCGATTTGATACCTCATTACGTGGGTCTACGCCAAGCGGTGCTTGGGACGAGTTAGGTGCCGAAGTTTTGTTAAGAGATATAATAAAAATAAAACTAGATAGGTACATTTCCTGAAGAAAATGTGAGTGGTGCTTGCCGTGGCAAAACTCGTCAAACAGCATGTTGTAACTTGAAAAGAAAAAAAATTATGGTCATAAATAAATCAGCCCAGAAGTCTGTACGATTTTCTGGTGCAGAAATATGTGATTTTTTACTCGGTTACTAGGGTAAGCCCATGTGGTTGCTATGCAGTTACCAAGGTAATACAATACATGGCTCCTTTCCATCCTGAGTGAAATAAGTCAACCCGGAAGTCTGTAGTGTTTTCTGGTGCAGAGATATGTGATTTGTTACTTCGGTTGCTAGGGTAACCCCATCTGGTTGCTAGGCAGTTACCATATTGATACTAATGAAGTGTCCTTGCCATCCTGGTTGAAATAAATCAACCCGGAAGTCTGTACTCTTTTCTGGTGCAGAGATATGTGATTTGTTTCTCGGTTGCTAGGGTAACCCCATCTGGTTGCTAGGCAGTTACCATAGTGATAGTAATCAAGTGTCCTTGCGATCCTGAGTGAAATAAATCAACCCGGAAGTCTGTACTCTTTTCTGGTGCGAGATATGTGATTTGTTTCTCGGTTGCTAGGGTAACCCCATCTGGTTGCTAGGCAGTTACCATAGTGATAGTAATCAAGTGTCCTTGCGATCCTGAGTGAAATAAATCAACCCGGAAGTCAGTACTATTTTCTGGTGCAGAGATATGTGATTTGTTACTTCGGTTGCTAGGGTAACCCCATCTGGTTGCTAGGCAGTTACCATAGTGATAGTAATCAAGTGTCCTTGCCATCCTGATTGAAATAAGTCAACCCAGAAGTATCTACGTTTTTCTGATGCAGAGATATGTGATTTGTTACTCGGTTGCTAGGGTAACCCCATGTGGTTGCTAGGCAGTTACCATATTGATACTAATGAAGTGTCCTTGCCATCCTGGTTGAAATAAATCAACCTGGAAGTCTGTACTCTTTTCTGGTGCCGAGATATGTGATTTGTTTCTCGGTTGCTAGGGTAACCCCATCTGGTTGCTAGGCAGTTACCATAGTGATAGTAATGAAGTGTCCTTGCCATCCTGAGTGAAATAAATCAACCCGGAAGTCAGTACTATTTTCTGGTGCAGAGATATGTGATTTGTTACTCGGTTGCTAGGGTAACCCCATCTGGTTGCTAGGCAGTAATCTTAGTGATAGTAATCAAGTGTCCTTGCCATCCTGATTGAAATAAGTCAACCCGGAAGTCTCTACGTTTTTCTGATGCAGAGATATGTGATTTGTTACTCGGTTGCTAGGGTAAGCTCATGTGGTTGCTAGGCAGTTACCATAGTGATACTAATGAAGTGTCCTTGCCATCCTGATTGAAATAAGTCAACCCGGAAGTCTCTACGTTTTTCTGATGCAGAGATATGTGATTTGTTACTCGGTTGCTAGGGTAACCCCATCTGGTTGCTAGGCAGTTAACATAGTGATACTTATCAAGTCTCCTTGCCATCCTGATTGAAATAAGTCAACCCGGAAGTCTCTATGTTTTTGTGATGCAGAGATATGTGATTTGTTACTTCGGTTGCTAGGGTAAGCCCATCTGGTTGCTAGGCAGATACCATAGTGATACTAATCAAGTGTCCTTGCCATCCTGATTGAAATAAGTCAACCCGGAAGTCTCTACGTTTTTCTGATGCAGAGATATGTGATTTGTTACTCGGTTGCTAGGGTAACCCCATCTGGTTGCTAGGCAGTTAAAATAGTGATACTTATCAAGTCTCCTTGCCATCCTGATTGAAATAAATCAACCCAGAAGTCTCTCTGATTTTCTGGTGCAGAGATATAGTTACTGCTAAGCGGTTGCTAGGGTACTCTGTTTAGTTGCTAGGGAGTGGCTTGGCAGCTGCCAATCATGAATCTCCAAAGGCTGCTTGTCAGTATGAATGATATAAACCAACTCCCATGCCTCTGTGACATTCAGAATAGAAGATATCCCTCTATGGATTTTTGTTGTTAAGGTTCTCAACAATGGTTGCTAGGGAGGGGCTAGGAAGTGTTGAGGTGATGCATGATTGGCTGTTTGCTGTCCCGAGTCAAGCGAGACCACCCTTGTGTTTCTATGACACTTCTATCCGGAGATATCCCTTTGATCTGTTTCAATAGAAGTCTATGGGACTTGTTGCTAAGGTGCTCTTAATGGTTGCTAGGGCGTGGCTTGATAGCTTCACAATGATCCTGAGAGACCGATTGGTCGTCTGAGTAAAATGAGCCCACCCCCTCGTCTCTATGACACTGTGATCCAGAGCTATGTTCAATACAAATCCCTATGCCTTTTCATTTCATGGGCCGTCCTACACCATTATAAGTCAATTGGGGCATTTTTGGGCAGCTCCTGCCCCCAGGGGTGCAACTTTTACCCCATATTGAGGTATGCTCTTACAGAGCCTGCCAGCCTCTTCAAATGTGGCAAATCACACGTTTCTACGAAATCCTACGCTTGGAGCTGTGACGCGTCAAAGTTTGTCTCAATGTTAAGTCTATGGGATTTTTCGGCGCTTTTTTGCCCCTGGGGCAAATACCGTACCCCGATACGCTTATAAAAGTCATAGCACACGTGTCCTCAATAGGCCGTTCGATTTGACACCTCATTAGGTGGGTCTACGCCAAGCGGTGCTTGGGACGAGTTAGGTGCCGAAGTTTTGTTAAGAGATATAATAAAAATAAAAATAAAAAGTATAATAATAAGTATGTGAGATTACAATAGTGATGCTTTGCAAGCACCACTAACTAGATAGGTACATTTCCTGAAGAAAATGTGAGTGGTGCTTGCCGTGGCAAAACTCGTCAAATAGCCTGCTTGAAAAGAACAGAAATTGTGGTCATAAATAAATCAACCCAGAAGTCTGTATAATGTTCTGGTGCAGAAATATGTGATTTGTTAGTAGGTTGCTAGGGTAACCCCATGTGGTTGCTAGGCAGTTACCATAGTGATAGTAATCAAGTGTCCTTGCCATCCTGATTGAAATAAGTCAAACCGGAAGTCTGTATGTTTTTGTGATGCAGAGATATGTGATTTGTTACTCTGTTGCTAGGGTAAGCCCATCTGGTTGCTAGGCAGTTACCATAGTGATACTAATGAAGTCTCCTTTCCATCCTGATTGAAATAAACCAACCCAGAAGTATCTACGTTTTTCTGATGCAGAGATATGTGATTTGTTACTTGGTTGCTAGGGTAACCCCATATGGTTGCTAGGCAGTTACCATAGTGATACTAATGAAGTGTCCTTGCCATCCTGAGTAAAATAAGTCAACCCGGAAGTCTCTACTGTTTTGTAGTGCAGAGATATGTGATTTGTTACTCGGTTGCTAGGGTAACCCCATCTGGTTGCTAGGCAGTTACCATAGTGATAGTAATCAGGTGTCCTTGCCATCCTGAGTGAAATAAACCAACCCAGAAGTCTGTACGTTTTTCTGATGCAGAGATATGTGATTTGTTACTTGGTTGCTAGGGTAACCCCATATGGTTGCTAGGCAGTTACCATAGTGATAGTAATGAAGTCTCCTTGCCATCCTGAGTGAAATAAGTCAACCCGAAATCTCTACAAATTTCTGGTGGAAAGATATGTGATTTGTTACTTTCGGTTGCTAGGTTAACCCCATCTGGTGTCTAGGCAGTTACCATAGTGATACTAATCAAGTCTCCTGGCCATCCTGATTAAAATAAATCAACCCAGAATTCTCTTCAATTTTCTGGTGCAGAGATATGTGATTTGTTACTCGGTTGCTAGGGTAACCCCTCCTTGTTGCTAGGCAGTTACCATAGTGATCATAATCAAGTGTCTTTGCCATCCTGATTGAAATAAGTCAACCCGGAAGTCTCTACGTTTTTCTGATGCAGAGATATGTGATTTGTTACTCGGTTGCTAGGGTAACCCCATCTGGTTGCTAGGCAGTTAACATAGTGATACTTATCAAGTCTCCTTGCCATCCTGATTGAAATAAATCAACCCAGAAGTCTCTCTGATTTTCTGGTGCAGAGATATAGTTACTGCTAAGCGGTTGCTAGGGTACTCTGTGTAGTTGCTAGGGAGTGGCTTGGCAGCTGCCAATCATGAATCTCCAAAGGCTGCTTGTCAGTATGAATGATATAAACCAACTCCCATGCCTCTGTGACATTCAGAATGGAAGATATCCCTCTATGGATTTTGGTTGTTAAGGTGCTCGACAATGGTTGCTAGGGAGGGGCTAGGAAGTGTTGAAGTGATGCATGATTGGCTGTTTGCTGTCCCGAGTCAAACGAGACCACCCTTGTGTTTCTATGACACTTCTATCCGGAGATATCCCTTTGATCTTTTTCAATAGAAGTCTATGGGACTTGTTGCTAAGGTGCTCTTAATGGTTGCTAGGGCGTGGCTTGATAGCTTCACAATGATCCAGAGAGACTGATTGGTTGTCTGAGTAAAATGAGCCCACCCCTCGTCTCTATGACACTGTGATCCAGAGCTATGTTCAATACAAATCCCTATGCCTTTTCATTTCATGGGCCGTCCTACACCATTGTAAGTCAATTGGGGCATTTTTGGGCAGCTCCTGCCCCCAGGAGTGCAACTTTTACCCCATTTTGAGGTATGCTCTTACAGAGCCTGCCAGCCTCTTCAAATGTGGCAAATCACACGTTTCTCTGAAATCCTCAGCTTGGAGCTGTGACGCGTCAAAGTTTGTCTCAATGTTAAGTCTATGGGATTTTTCGGCGCTTTTTTGCCCCTGGGGCAAATACCGTACCCGATAAGCTTATAAAAGTCATAGCACACGTGTCCTCAATAGGCCGTTCGATTTGATACCTCATTACGTGGGTCTACGCCAAGCGGTCTTGGGACGAGTTAGGTGCCGAAGTTTTGTTAAGAGATATAATAAAAATAAAAATAAAAAGTATAATAAGTATGTGAGATTACAATAGTGATGCTTTGCAAGCACCACTAAATAAAAAGTATAATAAGTATGTGAGATTACAATAGTGATGCTTTGCAAGCACCACTAATAAAAATAAAAATAAGTATGTGAGATTACAATAGTGATGCTTTGCAAGCACCACTAATAATAAGTATGTGAGATTACAATAGTGATGCTTTGCAAGCACCACTAATAAGTATGTGAGATTACAATAGTGATGCTTTGCAAGCACCACTAATAATAAGTATGTGAGATTACAATAGTGATGCTTTGCAAGCACCACTAATAAGTATGTGAGATTACAATAGTGATGCTTTGCAAGCACCACTAATAATAATAAGTATGTGAGATTACAATAGTGATGCTTTGCAAGCACCACTAATAAGTATGTGAGATTACAATAGTGATGCTTTGCAAGCACCACTAATAAAAATAAAAATAATAATAAGTATGTGAGATTACAATAGTGATGCTTTGCAAGCACCACTAATAAGTATGTGAGATTACAATAGTGATGCTTTGCAAGCACCACTAATAATAATAATAAGTTTAAATAGAATTTCAGTAAGTTGGCTCTCACAAGCCAACTTAATAATAATGTTTAAATAGAATTTCAGTAAGTTGGCTCTCACAAGCCAACTTAATAATAAGTTTAAATACAATATCAGTACGTTGGCTCTCACAAGCCAACTTAATAATAAGTTTAAGTACAATATCAGTAAGTTGGCTCTCACAAGCCAACTTAATAATGATTATTATTATTATTTTACAATTATAATTTTATACATTTATGATTTATTTATTTTTCTTACCAGATGAAGCTGAAATGGGGTGTGGTTGTTAGGGTGCTCCAAATGGTTGCTAGGGCATGGTTAAGTAGTTTCCATGATGATATAAGTCTGATTGCTCACCCAAGTATAACAAACCAATTGCCATTTCTCTAGGACATTCTGATCAAAGATATCACACTCAGCCTGTTTGAAAGGAAGTTAATGGGGTTTGGTTAATAGCCATGCCCAAGCAACCATTTAGAGTACCCTAAGTAGTTTCCATGATGATACCTGAAGTCTGATTGCTCACTCAAGTTAAACAAGCAAACTGTCATTTCTGTAGGACATGATCCAAAGAAAATACTCTCAGCCATTTTGAATGGAAGTCAAAGGGTTTTCTTGCTAGGTTGCTCTAAATGGTTTCTAGAGTGTTGCTAAGTAGTTTTTTAGGATGATACCTTAAGTCTGATTGCTCATCCACGTAAAATAAGCCAACTCTCATGTATCAGTGATATTCGGATCTAAAAATATCAAACTCAGACATTTTAAATGGCTGTCAATGGGGCGTGTTGCTACGATGCTCTAAATGGTTTCTAGGGCATGGCTAAGTAGTTTCCATGATGATACCTGAAGTATGGTTGCTCACCCAAGTAAAACAAGCAAACTGAAATTTCTCTAGGACATTCTGACCCAAAGATATCACTCTCAGCCAGTCTGAATGGAAGTTAATGGAGTGTGGTTGCTAGGGTGCTCTAAATGGTTGCTAGGTCATAGGTATGCCATTTTCAAGATGATACTTAAAAGACTGATTGGTAGCATGAGTGAAATGAGCCTGCCCCTATGTTTCTACAACATTCTGAATGGTAGAGTTGATCCCTCAAAATTCTTTGTCTTGTCATAGTAGGAAACATTTGTTTTATGGGCAAGCGCCTTGCCATAGTATGCTTATGGGGCACTTTTCGGCTGGTTTTAATGCAGCATTTTACAGTTTTAAGATGCAGCCATAGAGAAATGACAAGAGACAGAAATGGGCATCATGGAAAAATAAACGCATAATATAATTCCAGACATATGAATGCATATCCCTAAAACAATGTGACAGTTATCATGTCTGGCAACTTGACAAATATGTTTTCAATATTTTTAGGATATGTCAAAATTAAGGTGACATTTGATTATCTATAATCAATTTGGGAATCACAGATTTATTTGCATACTAATATTATACAAGTCAGAAGACATTGTCAGTGTACCATGTTTCATCAAATAAATGAATATACATTTTTACACTCATGAAAGCCTTAGACTTCTTAGATTTCTTATCCTGTGGCTCCCTCTGGTGCTGAAAAAAAACATTATTTCAGCTTTCATTGGTCAGATTAAAGGCTGATTGTTTAAAATTTGCTGTTATCCCACCGTTCATCATAAATCCATGAAATTTGATCCATGATTCCTCAGAATGTCCCGTTTTCCATATTTTCAGTTTTGTGAAGTTTGGCATTGGTGCACACAATATACAGGAATATTAGTCAAATTTATCAGATTCTATCTTCTAGACAATTTAATGGACCAAACGTATTTTGATAACTTTTGCCTGCATGGTCTAGTGCTAACCTGGGCCAAGTTTGGTTAAGATCTAATGAACACCCTAGGAGGAGTTTGAAAAAGTAGTGTTTTCAGTACATTAGAATTACAGAAACAATTTATAAAATGAAATAAAACTGAGATATACATTTTGTATGACTTGACACAAGGATTTAGAGGTAAAAAGCATTTTGATTTTAATGTGCTCGGATGCAAAGTAATTTTTTTTTTTATTTGTGTTATAGTGCCACCTTGTGGCCATTTCTCACAAAACTTGGTACACTGCCTCATTTTGACACTGTGTAGGGATTTCTCAAGTTTCGTAATGGCTGGCCATTCAGATTTTATATTATTTGCTGCTGAAATTTTATTGGCTGCTGGTGGCCATGTTTTTAAAGATATGCAACTGTGCTCATAGACCTTGATGGCACCTTGGACAAAGACAGTGCATGCAAACCTTCAAGTCAATCAGACCAACGGTTCCATAGTAGAGTACGTTCCATAGTTTGTTGTATGACCTCAGCATGAGCCCATACATGTTTACCAAATTTGGTTGTAATACCTCAATCAGGTGAAAAGTTATAACCGTTTTAGTAAAATGGACACGAACACTAGGAACGTGTTGGTGTACCATTTGACGATAAACTTTTCATATTGGGACACTGCTTAATCATTCTGCACTGGTTTGGTTCTGATCGGGCAAACGGCCTAGGACGAGTTCGTTTTGAATTTTTTTCAAACAATCAGAAATAGCGGGAACACTAAGTGGCGGAGTAACATTCTGTTAGGAATAAATCTCTTCGACATGATGCATGGAATCAGAGGAAAAATATTTTTGTTTCCAGCCCTTATGGCCCAAGATTTATGGCCCAAAAATAGATTGTTGTTTGTTTTATTTGCAATAGCGCCACCTAGTCTCTGAAAGATGTGCGTCTGTATGGGGTGGATTTGGAACCATCCTGCCAAGTTTGGAATCTCTATGACTTACGGTCTCTGATGCCCAGATAATTTTAGGGCAAAAAAATGTATTAATAAATATAGCTGCAAGCAGCAATTGTTGGGGTTCAAGCCATTTAAGAACTTATAAGTTAAGCAAAAAAGGTATGTATTTGTATATGTATATGTACTTTGTAAGTTGCTGAATTTGCAAACTGGTGTTAACCCTTACCTGCAGGAGCATTCAAATAGGGGAACAATTATTCCCATGGTTCCTGCCTCAATAGCTTTGCCGTGCAATCACCTATTTATTTCTGAAAACTGCCAGATACTCATGGCAATATTAGCTAAAAACACATATGATTGGTTAAGGGGTTACAGGGAGTGAATAATAAATGTATCATCATCATTGTCATCCTCCATTTGCCTGGGTGGAGCCAGAGAGGATATCCTGGGAGATTACCTCCAGTGTTGGACTTACTGCTTCAAATTGAAAACTGAGGTGATCTTTTGAGGTAAGACAAGTTATTTAACATGTGTTGTCAATATTGTCTATTGAAAGTCAAAACATTTTAGTTACGAAGCATTTATTTGTAGGAGTAATGCTACTTATTTCTTGAAAAAATTAGATGACCATTGGCGTTCATCGGACAGGCAACTAGCCACTAATTTTAAACACATTTTTGTGAAACTTGCTAAATAAATATTAGCTAGCAATACTATGTACATTTGTAAATATCAATAACATTTTGGCCAATTTTGTCACTTGTGGAAGATAGTCAAACCTTTTTAGTTACGAAGCATTTATTTGTAGTAGCGCTAGCAAGAGCTACTCTTCCAGGCAGAGAGCAGACGCTGTTCAGATCTTTTTTTTTTTTTATACTGTTCAGACCTGCCTGGAAACTGGCCTGCTAGTTAGATAAGTTATCTAGCTTCTTGATTTTCCCATGTAATAAAATAAATGGTAGATATATTTATTTAGCAGATAGCCTTACCCATCCATCGCACAGACATGATTTAGATTTTGTGTAGCTTCCTGTTCACAAGGAAAGTGTGAGAGGGTTGTCTGCAGTTGGACATTCTGGTTAGTCTGGAAGCCTTTGGTGACTATTCAGTGAAAGGATTTGTGAAGAACACACTGCTGGCTACCAATTGTGTACTTTTTTCTGTTGTAGAGATGGATAGAGACTACAGCTTCCTGCTCAGCACCCTCAAGAGGAGGTGGTAGCTGGCTGCTGATGAACTTAGGATCATAGCAGAGGAGGACGTGGCATGAGAACACAGGAGGATGATCTGCTGGCGCAGGAACTACTGCAGTAAGACCCGGACCATGAGGAGATGGAGGATGAGATGGAAACTGATCCCCAGCCAAGACCATCAACTGGGTATATATGAATGTGTATGTACTGTTTGTTTCTAGTTCTCATATGACTGATACACATACAGTAACTTTAACATTGTTATTCTTATTATTTTGGGTATGGCATCAATTCACAGGCACCAAAACCTCTCCCATTTAAGCCTAGTCGTCAATTCGATAATGACTTAGGTAGCGTGCTTCAGGGGGTGTGGTCCACCTCCAATATGATGTTGCGAGAAATTTACTTTTTCATTCTTTTTTACTCAGGATGTAGTTGCTGAGATATGGAGATTTACAAACCATCAGGGGTGGGAGCTCATCCTAAACTGTCCATCATATTCCAGCTACCAAGGAGCTTGGATGGAGGTGACCCCCAATTATTTTTTACAAATTTCTTGGTCTGATCATTTACATGGGCTTTTCAATTCTCCCTGATTCTCATCAAATCACTTCAGGGCTCGTATGCGAGGTGATTTATGTTGCATGACCGCAACAAGGTTCTTTTAGCAGCTCTACATGTTGTAGAACCTACCACAGAGGATAATCAGGATCACCTTAGTAAGTTGTGTTATCTTGTAGACCACCTCAAACAAAAATGCAAGCAGCTCTTTCAGCCTAACCAAAATCTTGCAATGGATGAACGTATGGTCAAGTCTAAAGCTCGGTCAGGATTTAAACAATACATGAATGGCAAGCCTACACAGTGGGGTCTTAAATTATGGATAATTGCAACATCATACTAGGGGTACACTCTTGACTTTAATGTTTATACATGTAGTCATGATGGGCATGTCACTGACTTGGCCAACACAGTAGTTGAATCGTTACTGGAGCCATTCAAAGGCCAGGGCCACTGTTTGTTTTGACAACTTTTATTCATTCCCAGCTCCATGGTTAAGTTGTTAGAAATGGGATCTAATGCCTTTGGGTGAATCGTAAACTGTTTTCTGCAGAATTTAAAGATATCAAAAGATGGGTATGCAAGACAGCTCGTGGGTATATGAGGTGGTGTAGGATTGAGGGGAATATACTTGTAATTCAGACATTCAGTTACATGCCTCTCCAATATCCACAATGCGAATGAAAAAAAATGATGGCGACTGGACAAAAGAAGTAGCCCACTGTCATCAGTGATTATATCATAAACATGGGCTGTGTTGAAAGATCAGACAAAATTATCAAATCTTACGACGTCTTACAAAAAACACAGAAGTGGTAGAAGACTCTTTTTGTCCAATTTATAGACATTTCAATCATCAATAGTTTCATATTGTTTAAGTAATGGCAACACATTCATGTGGCACCAGGGAATGAGGGAGACCAGTGTACTTGACCCTGATAGATTACAGAGAAAACTTGGCTCGTCACACGGAGGCATCGATATTCACTTAAGTTTCCCTTTGCATACACTATGTAAGCCTGTAGTCCCTCCTTCGTCATCACTCCACACAGCCCATGTCACTAAATTTGAAGAATTCTCTAAGAGATGTCAGATATGCTATTGCAAAATAAAACTAAAGTAGATTGTTGCTCGCCGTAATGGCAAAAGACTTTGCTTGGTTCGTGATAGGAACTGTTTCAGTCTTGGCACTCCAAGAAACTGGTCACACTCCTGTGACCAGTTTCACAAAGAGGCCTAGGTTGGGCTGTGTTTACTGGTGTTGTCGTCCTCCCCCTCCCCTCTTTTCTCCCTCTCTTCTCTCCACAGGCATTGCAGTTGTTGAGTATTTATGAATTTATATATATTCTGTTCCTGCACTCTTTATTAAAATGTATTTACTGCAGTTAGAAAATTTGATTTTGTATGTTTCGCTGTGTAATTTGTGTGTTATTCTAATGTCAAATTAAAAAAAGTATGTGTTTTATTGAACACATAAAATGTATATCTCAGTTTTTGTGTCCTTCAATTTCAGATGCAATCTCAATATATGAATACAGTTGCTCAAAAAGAGTATTTGAGAAGTGGTCATTTGAAATGTATCTTAACATTCTAAATGTTTTTTTTATTCCTTTTTCCCAACAATCACTAGAATGGTCCTAACTTTTAAACAATAGATTATATTTCTAATCTGTCTGCTATTCTACTTTCCCCACAAAGTTATGTATATTTCATCCAATTTAAGTTTCCCTCTAGCTTGAAATTAAAATGGTTGAAAATGCAGTTGTCTGAAGAATGGTGTCCAGAGAAGATTTCTGAGGTCTGATTGCTCACTCAAGTAAAACAAGCAAACTGAAATTTCTCTAGGACATTCTGACCCAAAGATATCACTCTCAGCCAGTCTGAATAGAAGTCAATGGGGTGTGGTTGCTAGGGAGCTCTAAATGGTTGCTATGGTGTAGCTAAGTAGTTTCCATGATGATACCTAAAGTCTAATTGCAAGTCTAGTTTCTATGATGATACCTGATTCTGATTGCTCAATCAAGTAAAACAAGCAAACTTGTCAAGTCAAGTACATCTTATTTGTATAGCGCCTTTCACAACACATTGTTTCAAAGCAGCTTTACAGAAGATCAGGCATTAACAGAAGATACAACTGTAGTGTCTGTAGTGTCAATGAGTCATCATTTTGTACTTAGATTAAATATGATGGTGAATCGTGTTTAAAATTAAGTAATTCAATAATAATTGTATTTATAACCCCAGTGAGCAAGCCGAAGGCGACTGTGGCAAGGAACACAAAACTCCATAAGATGCTGGTTAATGGGAGAAAAATAACCTTTGGAGAAACCAGACTCACTGTGGGGGCCAGTTCCCCTCTGGCTAAAATGATGAATATAATGGCAATATTACTTATGTATAGTGGAAGTATTTTTTTCAAATGATTAAACTAATTAAGTGTTAAGGGACAGTGTTTAAAGATAGATTTTGTATGAACTGTTAGATTAATGACTAATGTCTTTGAAGTTCACACAGATGCAATTGTCCTTGTTAATTGGCTGATTAAGTCTTTTGTTGGAAATTGATAATCTATGTATTCCATTTCAAGAGTGTAGTCCATCAATAGACCGAGGTGATGCAGGCAGAGATCAGTGAGGTGCATTGCAGTTCAACATGGCCAGTAATTTCGGTGAGGTTCGGTGTGGTCCATCCTAAGTCCAAGGTTCAGACAATGGCATATGAAGTATCCCATGTCTTATGGTTGGAGTTGGCATCAGTTCATCCTCTGAAGTCCATCATAATAGACTGAAGTGATGTTTGGCTGGCACCGGCTGCATTTTGTCATCATCACACAGCGACACGTAGCAGTGGAGTCCAACATGAAAAAGGAATGGAGCTGGATCCAGCCGGTTCTGGTAACCTCAGGATAGAAGTCCAGAGGTTGAGACAGGGAAACAAATAAAGTAATATAGCTAAAAGCAGCAATGCGATTCCTCCTCAAACTGGCAAATCATTTAAAATTGATAAGTAGAGGGTTGGTTTTAAACCCTCCCAATGGAGGAATCTAAAAAAAACATGTCTTTGTATCTGAATCCTAAACAAAACATTTTCAGTGTACAGGAAAATCCATCATGACCTTATGGATCCTTGAGGCTTTTTTGTTTCCAATGAGAAATGAGGTATGTACATGAAGTTTCAGAAGAATTGAATAAATGGGTTGGAAATGACATAACTTTGAAAATAGGACATTTGGGCATGGTCTGTAGCGCCCCCTAAGGGTGAATGTTGGCCATTCTTGGTTTGTGGGTTCCTGTTGGCCTGCAGTATCAATGTACCAAATTAGAACATTTTTGACCAGAAAACGGGAATTTTGGCGTGGCCTTTAGCGCCCCCTAGTGGCAAATGTCGGCCATTCTTGGTTTGTGGGTTCCTGTTGGCCTGTAGTACCATTGTACCAAATTAGAACATTTTAGACCAGAAAATGGGAATTTCGGCATGGCCTGTAGCGCCCCCTAGAGGCAAATGTTGGCCATTCTTTGCGCAGTACTTCAGAGTGATGTCATCTTGAAGCATGTTAGGTTTGAAAAACCATCAGTCAAAATTACATTTGATTTATTGACACATATATATTGTTAAAATTTGGACATTTAAATAAACACGCCCCTTTCAGCCATTTTGTACCGTATTCATTTTTCCTAAGTAAAGTTTTCAAAGACTTCAATTCTACACATGTGTACCAAATTTCAAGTCAATTGGAGCTACGGTTCAGGAGAAGAAGTGTTTTGTAGGTTTTCACAAATTTTCACCGTACGGGAAAATCCATCATGGCGGAAGTTATAGGTCCTTGAGGCTTTTTTGTTCCCCATGAGGAATAAGGCATGTACACCAAGTTTCAGAAGATTTGGACAAATGGCGTGGAAATGGTATCACTTTGAAAATTTATTTTTTGGGCCTGGCCTATAGCGCCACCTATGGGTGAATGTGGACCATTCTTGGTTTGGGGGTACCCGTTGGCATGGAGTATCAATGTGCCAATTTAGAAAATTTTTGACCAGTGACTTTTTGAGCTATTGGGGCTCAAGGAGAAGAAGAATTATAATAAATATAGCTGCAAGCAGCAATGCGGATTCCTCCTCAAAATGGCAAAATCATTTAAAATTGATCAGTAGATGGTTGGGGATAAACCCTCCCAATTAAGGAATTCAAAAAAACATGTCTTTGTCTGAATCCTAAACGAAACATTTTCAATGTACAGGAAAATCCATACCGGACCTTATGGATCCTTGAGGCTTTTTTGTTCCCAATGAGAAATGAGGCATGTACACCAAGTTTCAGAAGAATTGGACAAATGGCGTGGAAATGGTATCACTTTGAAAATATTTTTTTGGGGCGTGGCCTGTAGCGCCACCTATGGTCGAATGTGGGCCATTCTTGGTTTGTGGGTTCCTGTTGGCCTGTAGTATCAATGTACAAAATTAGAAAATATTTTACCAGAAAATGGGAACTTTGGAGTGGCCTGTAGTGCCCCCTAGGGGCGAATGTGGGCCATTCTTGGTTTGTGGGTTCCTGTCTGCCTGTAGAATCAATGTACCAAATTAGAAAATGTTTCACCAGAAAATGGGACTTTTGGGAATTACCTATAGCGCCCCCTAATGGCGAATGTTGGCCATTCTTGGTTTGTGGGTTCCTGTTGGCCTGTAGTATCAATGTACCAAATTAGAAATTTTTTTACCAGAAAATGGGAATTTTGGCATGGCCTGTGGCGTCCCCTAGTGGCGAATGTTGGCCATTCTTGGTTTGTGGGTTCCTGTTGGCCTGTAGTATC